>NW_027175931.1:698137-715637 GCF_023055335.1 Clinocottus analis | reverse complement strand
AAAACTCGACTTTGGTGGTGGGACTCAAACCAAAAACCTCTCAGCTTATCTGATGGTAAATCCATTATTTCAGCATGAAGGGAGAAATTCAAACAAGATCTCTCAAGTTTGGAGGTCCTCTATACTGATTTTTTTTCTTGATTAAATCAAGTATCTAAATGTCAACTCTGGTGGGACTCGAACCCACAACCTTTGAATTGCTTTCTTAGAGCCTAACTAGAAGTCCAACGCTCTGTCCATTGCGCTACAGAGTCATTGTGAGAGAACAAAACATTGTTTAAAAAAAAGAATGATGTTAAAATTCTGCTCTGCAACACATTTTACAAAATGCTGCCTGTAAAAGTCGACTTTGGTGGGACTCAAACAAAATACCTTTCAGCTTATCTACTGGCAAATTCATTATTTCAGAATGAAAGGAGAAATTCAAATCAGCTCTCTCAAGTTTCAAGGTCTTCTTTTGATTTTTTTCTTTATGAAATCAAGTATCTAAATGTCAACTCTGATGGGACTCGAACCCACAACCTTTGAATTACTTTCTTAGAGCCTAACTAGAAGTCCAATGCTCTGTCCATTGCGCTACAGAGTCTCTGTGAGAGAACAAAAAATTGTTTAAAAACAAGAATGAAGGTAATATTCTAATTTGCAACACATTTTACAAAATGCTGTCTGTAAAACTCGACTTTGGTGGGACTCAAACAAAAAACCTCCCGGCTTATGTCCTGGTAAATTCATTATTTCTGCATGAAGGGAGAAATTCAAACAAGATCTCTCGGAGTTTCGAGGTCCTCCATAGATTTTTTTTTTCTAGATTAAATCAGGTATCTAAACTTCAACTCTGGTGGGACTCGAACCCACAACCTTTGAATTGTTTTCTTAGAGCCTAACTAGAAGTGCAACACACTGTCCATTGCGCCACAGAGTCTCTGTGAAAGGATCAAACATTATTTAAACATGATTTATTCTCATTTGCAACAATGTGTCATGTGACTTCCTGTCTGCAGCCCATTGGCTCCTGCTGAACATGTGACTCTTTAAAAACACACACACACACAAATTATGAATCCACTTTTGATGTGAGTCTGTGTTGGTGGGGTTGTGTGAAGATGTGTTTAATGTGGTCCATCCCATAATAGTGACATCACCATGTTGTTTTTAAAAGAGTTTTTTTTTTGACAAAAGCTGCAAAGCGACATGGGCTCAGATCCCTTCATCGACTCCGCCCCCAACCCTCCGAGAGAGAAACCTCAACGTGATTCAGTTCAACTGATGCGGCCTCGAGCAGTGTACACTCTGAAGTGGAAGAAGTACTTTTGACACTCAGTAGAAGTACAGTTAAAGTACTTTAAAGTACTCTTTATGTAGAATTCTATGTATTCTCATCATTGAAGCATTCAATGACTTCTATGTTGCAGCTGAAAGAAGCTAGTAAAAAGTAAAAAGTACAACAGGTACTTTGAGATGCAGTGTAAAGAAATGCAAATACTTTGTGAAGTCCGTGTACTTTAAAGAGTACTCAGGTAAAAGTACTCTCAACACAGCTGCTGCTTAATGAGGTTAAAGTTTAGTGTATAATATATAATAATACCATGAGAGCAGGAGCGCCCCCTTCAGGCGGCGATGCGCATCACAGCAGGGCCAACGCTCTTATTGTGAAAAGCATTTTATGAAGTTGATTAATTTTATTAGTATTTAAATGTCATGTTATGTGTCGTCTTATTTTGGAGGGGTGTCAGACGTGACCTCGATCTGCTGCACGGCAGAGAGGAAGAAGAGAGAGAAAAGAGAAGAGAAGAGAAAGAAGAGAAAGAAGAGAGTGAGTAAAAGAGTGAGAGTACCTCTGAGACACGCGCGTCCAGCTGCAGACCCGCTGGACGCGCGGTCTGTCCCGGTCTCTCCCGGTCCTTTCTCCCGGTCTGTCCCGGTCTCTCCCGGTCCTTTCTCCCGGTCTGTCCCGGTCTCTCCCGGTCCTTTCTCCCGGTTTCTCCCGGTCTGTCCCGGTCCTCTCTCCCGCTGCTCCACCGGCGCTCCGGTCGCATTGAAACCAGAACACAACCAGAACACACTCTCTGTCTCTCTCTCTGTCTCTCTCTCTCTCTCTCTCTCTCTCTCTCTCTCTCTCTCTCTCTCTACTTGGTCGACTTTGTTTTACGCACCAAAAGAAGAGAGAGAGACTCCAACATCTGTCACGTGACCAGTCCGGGAAAAGGGTGAAAAAGGGTTAGAACCGAGAGAAGAGGAGCAGCTTCAGGGTTGAGACCCGCTGGAGGATCCTCTGATCCTCTAGTAGAGAGAGAGAGAGAGAGAGAGAGAGAGAGAGAGAGAGAGAGAGAGAGAGAGAGAGAGAGAAAGAAAGAGAGAGAGAGAGACAGAGAGAGAGAGAGAGACTCCAGCTGTTCACAGGAGAACAAAACATTTCTAAGAAACATATATATATATACATATATATATATATATATATATATATATATATATATATATATATATATATATATATATACATACATGTATATATATATGTATATATATACATGTATGTATATATATATACATACATGTATATATATATGTATATATATACATGTATGTATATATATATACATATATATATACTATATATATATATATATATATATATATATATATATATATATATATATATATATACACACACACACACACACACACACACACACACACACACACACACACACACACACACACACACACACACACACTCAGAGGGACATTCCTGACCACATCTGTTCCTTCTAAGCAACCATTTCACCAGTCTGGACCAGTGGGAGCTTTATACTGGACAAACACAACCTGAGGTAAACACACATACTCATACAAACACACACACACACACACACACACACACACACACACACACACACACACACACACACACACACACACACACACACACACACACACACACACACACACACACAGGGTAAACAGAGCTGGTGAGCTTGAAATGTTGAGCTCCTGATAATGTTATTTCAAACTCAGACATTCCTCAACTCCCTTTCTTCTAGACAATTACGCTCATATGTGTGTGTGTGTGTGTGTGTGTGTGTGTGTGTGTGTGTGTGTGTGTATGTGTGTGTGTGTGTGTCTTTGTGTGTGTCTGTGTGTGTGAGTCAAAAGTCAAACACGAACCATCGACATGTCAGTCTGGTGGTGATGGTTTGTACTGAGTACCAGATAAAACGATCATCATTGACTTCCTGTTGCATGAAAGCTGCATTCTCTCTCCTGACCACCAGGGGGCGACTCCTCTGGTTGTATAGAAGTCTATGCTTCATGTGTTAAAGCTGCATTCTCTCTCCTGACCACCAGGGGGCGACTCCTCTGGTTGTATAGAAGTCTCTGCTTCATGTGTTAAAGCTGCATTCTCTCTCCTGACCACCAGGGGGCGACTCCTCTGGTTGTATAGAAGTCTATGCTTCATGTGTTAAAGCTGCATTCTCTCTCCTGACCACCAGGGGGCGACTCCTCTGGTTGTATAGAAGTCTATGCTTCATGTGTTAAAGCTGCATTCTCTCTCCTGACCACCAGGGGGCGACTCCTCTGGTTGTATAGAAGTCTATATAAATGACTCTCTCGATGTCTTCCTCCTCCTCCTCTTCCTCCTCATCCTCCCCCTCCTCAGTGAAGTCACCGTGTGCATTGATATTCCATCTCTAATAAGCGACCACATTTCCACTGCTAATGACACGGCGGCGGCCATCTTGGCTCGGCGTGCCGTGTCATTAGCGGCTCTCTGAGAAACCGACGGCGGAGCGACGAAAAGCTCCAGACCTGCTGGAATGTGGAATGAGTCTGCAGGGAGGAGGAGGTACTTCTACTGTAAGAGTACTTCTACTGTAAGAGTACTTCTACTGTAAGAGTACTTTTACTGTAAGAGTACTTCTACTGCAGATCTGATCTGAGTACAATCTCAGGTGTCTTTAACAAGTCTCTTACTTCCTTCACCAGAACAACCTTCCTGACCTCCTTCTCTCCTTCTCTCCTTCCTCCTTCCTCCTTCCTAGTGTAGTGTAACATAGTGTGTCATCTGTGTTGCAATGAAACACACTACTCTAAAATTAGACCCTGAAGACTCTGATATTAGCTCACTTCTCAGATATGGAACACACACACACACACACACACACACACACACACACACACACACCGGGGCCCTGAGACACTAGTCATCACTGACATCATCTTTGCAACACAAAGTACTGGTACAAGGTATTACTAGTAGAAATGATTGTACTGGTGTACATGTTAGTAGTACATTGAATATGAGTACTAGTATATATGAGTACTAGTATCACTTCTCTTTGCTTTCGATGGAGGTAAATATCTTCATGATATTTACCTCAAACAACGAGATTAAAGTTTAATATTTCTAAAGAAAGACTTCTGTTTTAGTCTGAATGTGAAACCTGACGGCTAGCTGCTGCCACTGTTTATGCTAAGCTAACCTCAATATCCCTTTTCTCCCCCCCCCCCCCCCCTCTCTCTCTCTCTCTCTCTCTCTCTCTCTCTCTCTCTCCAGCAGACGAACCATTTATAGAGCGAGAGAGGAAGAGATGGAGGTCGCACGGTGCCGTGGGAACAGAAATACAACCTCCTCAGAAACACACACACACACACACACACACACACACACACACCATGTCTTTTCGGTACTTGTTGTGGTGGAATAAATACCACAGTACTACTTCAGACACAGACGGAGCAGCAGGTTCTCAGTGACTCAGAGGTCATTTTCTAAAGCGAGTGTGAGACATTAAAGTGCTGATGGAACATTCCTGAGATGTTTGTGTGTCAGACTTGACGTCCATGTTGCCGACAGACAGGAAGTGATGTCACAGGAAACACTCGTCCAATTTTACTTTTGTGTTATTTTATCTTTCCTAGTTGTTTTTATTACAGAACAAAACACACACGAACACACACACACACACACACACACACACACACACACACACACACACACACACACACACACACACACACACACACACTACATGTTTCCTATTGGATGGTCCGGTGAGGCTGAAGCTACGACACTAGTGTGTGTTTAGCTTAGCTTAGCACAAAGACTGGAAACGGAGGGAAACTGCTAGCCGAGCTCCGTCCAGACAGGAAACACCTTCACCTGTCAGGGTTAGGGTCGCGTCATCAAGTACCATACGGGAGTACACTGTTGAAGTACTTGTGTCAATTTTCAATTGTACTTTTTACTGTACAGCTCAGAGGTACATGTTGTATTTTTACTGTACTACAGTACATTTATCTGACGGCTTTATTTATCTACAGGATTGTTAATCTACTAAAACATGATTATTATGATTATTATAATTACAGATTACAACTGAATCTCTTTACTTGAAGTCACTTTTTTTTTCTGTGAGTTTATTATTGTTATCATTAAATATTCATCGTCATGTTAAACGCTCTGCTGCCGCCTGCTGGCCGAAGCACAGGATGACGCGCTGCACGCGCTGCCCGTTCACTTCATGTTTCATTTGAAACACATAACTTTAGTTCTTGTTGAAGGTGCTTGGCGTCGGCGGAGAGCGACGTCTTCCTGGCGGCGCTCAGCCAGCCGTCGCTGCTCCTGCGGGCGCCCGGCGGCGCCGGCGCCGGCCTCCTCGGGCTCATCTGGGCCCGGAAGGCCTTGCAGAAGAGGAAGTAGATGAGCGGGTCCAGGCACACGTTGAGCACCGACACCATGACCGTCAGCTCCTTCAGGTAGAAGAAGGCGCGGCTCCACCGGCACCGCCCCCCCAGGAAGGCGTAGGGCAGGCGCACCAGGTGGTACGGCACGAAGCACACGCAGAACACGCCCACCAGCGCCCGCATGTTCCTGCGCGACTTGGCTAGCTTCCTGTCGGACCCGCGCGCCGCCGCCGGCCGGCTCCGCTGGGCCGACGCCAGCCGGCGGGAGACGGCGCGGTAGAAGAAGAGCAGCGAGCCCAGCACCAGCAGGAAGGCGGCGGCGGAGGCGCAGTGCACCGCCTTGTAGAAGAGGCCGAGCGCCGCGCCGCGCAGGGCGTCGCAGCTCGGAGCGCCGGGGGCGGAGGCCGGCGGCGATGGCGCCGGCTCGGTGAGCAGCGACACGGCAGCGTAGCTGCCTGTGGTCACCAGGAGGAGAACCCACGTCACGCCGGAGACCACGTGGGCGGCGCGCACCGTCTGCAGGACGTGATTTCCTAAAGGACGGACGATCTTCAGATACCTGCAGGAAGGAGGCAGAAATCAGGTCGGACCCTCAGACCTCTAGACCCTAAAAACATCTTCATCGTCTAGATGTTCATCTTTGGAGCAGAAGGCGTTGAGTTCGAGGCTCGTGAGATCACCACAACGGACCCGGCCTGCTTCCTCTTTGTCGCGCTCTGGTCGCTGTGGTGGGTTCTGCATTTTAACACGCAGTTAAAAAAGAGTTCATGTTTGTGTTTCTATGTAACATGGAACCTCACACATGAAACCAGACGTGGTCTGAAATAGTTTCCACTGATCGATCTAAAGCCAGCAGCTCTGCATGAGGAAGATTCATAACAGCTGCTGTGCAACATGAAGCGTCCTGACTGCAACATGGAGCATCATAAAGCATCATAAAGCATCATCAAGCATCATAAAGGAACATAAAGCTACATAAAGCAACATAAAGCTACATAAAGCAACATAAAGCATCATAGAGCATCATAAAGCATCATAGAGCTTCATAAAGCTTCCTGCAGTATCTGCAGACAGAGAAAGGTCCGCGTTATCGGCTGCTTTACATACGAGTCCAGCACTCGGTACAATATGTGTATTGTTGGTGGACGATTTGTTTCAGAACCCTGTGTGTTGCCTTCAAGATATTAGCATATTATTCACTTCCCTATTTTCTAAAAGTTTAAACAAATGTTGGTGGTGATCATGTCCGTGAAGCAGAAACAGAGATTCTGTTCAGATGCAAACATGGTTACCAGTGATGAGGCTTCACTGTGAGGAGAGTTTGCAGAAACCTGTGAAACGTGAGCAGTGTGTGTTCCAGAATGCAAGAAGATGAGGCACGTCTAAATTCTATGCTAAGCTAAGCTAACCAGCTGCTCGCTGTCTCTTCATGTTTAGCGTAGCATAGTCGAGTGTGGTGTCAATCTGACAGGTGAGCTCTCGGCGTGAAGGATCTGGTCCCACCTGTTGGCTGCGATGTAGCCCATGAACAGGATGCTGGCGTACATGTTCAGGTAGAAGGTGGCGGCGCCAAAGTTGCAGTAGACCTTCCGGACGGCACCGGGGCCGCCGCCGTAGTTGGCGATCCGGACGGGGCAGGCAGAGGCTGACCAGGAAGTCGGCGGCCGCCAGGTTCTTCAGGTAGACGATCACGCTGCTGGACGCCGGCCGCCGAGCCCGGCAGAAGTAAACCTTCAGCGTGAAGCCGTTGAGGAACAGACCCACCTGAGGACGAGACGGAGGCGCTTAACGACCGCCCGGCGGCCGCCGGGTCGGGGTTGTGGTCGGGGTCGGGGTTGTGGTCAGGGTCGAGGTCACCGCACTCACCAGAAACACCAGCGAATAGACCAGCAGGAAGAAGACGTGGGCCGAGGCCTCGACCCGGTCGCAGCTGGGCGGGCCGCTGCCGTTGGTCAGGTTGAGGCTCGAGGACGCCGCGGCGCCGCGGAGCTCGCTCATGATCCAGACGACTGGAAGAGTTTGAACGCAGAAGATCAGAAGATCTGCGGAAAAGGAAACGAAAACAGAAAAGTTCTACTTAAATAAAGTAAAAATAAACAAAAAAAGGACTCCGTAAACACACATGTTTGTGAACACTTCTTAGTTTGTGACACATCGAGTACAACACAGGAGTAAAATACTGCAGTCGAAGTACAACGAGGTACCTGAAGTACTCACCTGCGTGTGTGAAGCTCTGAAGGGAAATGAAACGACTTCCTGCAGCGAGACGGAGGAGAGATGTAGAGGTGACGCACACACACACACGCACACACACACACACACACACACACACACACACACACACACACACACGCACACACACACACACACACACGCACACACACACACACACACACACACACACACACACGCACACACACACACACACGCACACACACACACACACGCACACACACACACACACACATGCAAATACACACACACACACACACGCACACAAACACACACACACACACACACACACATGCAAATACACACACACACACACACGCACACACACACACACACACACACACACACACACACACATGCAAATACACACACACACACACTTTTGTTCTTTAATGTTTAAAATGTTTAAACTCCTAAAAAAACACGTTTTTGTGCAGATTAAACATTTTGAACAATTGAATAATTGAAGATACAAATATATAAACAATAACATATAAACAGACAAACATATAAGAGAAGAGGAGGAAGAGCTCGGAGAGGTTGTATCTTCATCTTGAAGGTTTGCCTCGAGATCTTTATTCATGACGCACATAACACGAGCTTTTAAATCTTCATTAGAGCCGTGTCGTCATCCCGCTGTGTGTCCGCTGCCCTCTGGTGGTGTCAGTGCGTCACTACATGAAAACCTTCAGAATAAAAGCCCTGTGAGCGCCAGAGAGACGCTGCTCCATCAGAAAGAGTTTCAATACGATAGTTAATGAACAATAAATATATAAAAACACTGAAGACAACACACAATATTATTCTATAGTATGTTTTACTATATTATATTTAATTATATATTATTTTATTATACTATGTTGTATGTACGATAACATTATATAAATTATTATGTAGTACATTTTATTTTGTTATAGAATACTGTGTAATAGTAATTATACTTCAGTATGTTGTAGTATAATGAGGTACATTCTATTTAATTATCTTATAGTTTACTAGAGAATATTAAATAAGACTCATTTGTTTTTGTTACATAATATTTTATCATCAAAAGCTTTAAATCTTTCTTCTGGTTTGAGGAATTATAACTTTAAAACATTAAAATATGAAAGTTATTAAAGTCCAGCAGCACAAGAGAAAAGTGACTCGTGAGAAGCCGCAGAAACCGACTCAGCTGAATTCCCTGAAAGCAGCGTGATGCGGCGGTCTGATGCCGAGTCATCAGCGTCCGCTCTCACTTCCACACGAGCCACTTCCTGCTGCCGCGAGCCACTTCTGCTGCCGCGAGCCACTTCCTGCTGCCGCTTCAATGAACACACTGACAGGGAAGTGTTATTAAATATTTATTCATCTTCTTTTACATCACGATGAAGCCATGATGACATCATGATGACATCACGATGACATCACGGTGAACCTAATATTTAAATTCACTTCATGTAGTTATTTAATTCTCTAGAAACACCAAGAGGTGGTGCGTTCACTGACATCTGTTATTTTGTAGACTTTAAGAGATTCCTACAATGTTAAGGACACTGCAGTCTGTCCTCTCCTCTCCTTGTCTCCTCTCCGGTTTCCTCATCTCGTCTCCTTATTTCATCTCTTGCGCCCTCTTCTTGTTTCCTGTCTTTGTCCCTTTAGCCCCGCCCCCCCTAGAGGTGACTCAGGCTCTGGCCCGTGGTCAGGGACCTCCTGGTCTCCTGGTGTCCTCTCCTCCTCTCCTCGTCTCCTCTCCCCTCCCCCTCCTCCTTAAAGGTGACTCAGGCTCTGAGCCGTGGTCAGCGACCTCCTGGTCTCCTCGTCTCCTCTCCTGGCCTCCTGGCCTCGTCTCCTCTGCAGCTTGCGCAGCAGCGACTCCCTGAAGCTGCGGCACATGAGGAAGTAGACGACGGGGTCCAGGCAGACGTTGAGCGCGGCGAGGAAGAGCGTCCCCTCCTTCAGCTGGAACAGCAGGAAGCGCCGCTCGCCGCTGAAGCCGGACGCCGGCATCTGGCTGAGCGTGTAGGGCACGCGGCAGGCGTGGTACGGCACGAAGCACAGCAGGAAGACGGCCAGCAGGCTGAAGATGCTGCGGCCCGACCTGAGGAGAGGAGGCAAGGAGGTGAGGAGGCTAGGATGCAAGGATGTAAGGATGTAAGCACAGAAGGAGGCAACGACGTAAGGATGCAAGGATGCAAGGATGTAAAGATACAGGATGCAAGGATGTAAGGATGCAAGGATGCAAGGACGTAAGAACAGAAGGATGCAATGATGTAAGGACAGAAAGATGCAAGGATACAAGGATGTAAGGATGCAAGGATGCAAGGATTTAAGAACAGAAGGATGTAAGGATGCAAGGACGTAAGGATGTAAGGACATAAGGACACAAAGAGGGAAGGACATTAGGACATTAGATCATGAGGACGTAAGGACACAAGGATATGAGGACATAAATACATTAGGACACAAGGACGTAAGGACATAAGGACACAAGGACACGAGGACGGAAGCGGACCTCCTGCACACGTGGGTGTGGTCCGTCCTCACGCGGCGGTAGGACTGGTACACGTGGTGCGCGATGGCGGCGTAGCAGCAGAGCAGCAGCAGCAGCGTGGCCCAGAACAGGCCCACGTTGAACAGCGTGGAGGCGCCGTGCCACTGCACGCCCAGCGCCGTCTTCAGCTGCATGCACCGCCGCGCCGCCGCCGCGCCCGCCGCCGGCCGGCTGGTCAGCAGCACGTTGGGCAGCGCGGCGAACAGCAGCAGGCCCCAGGCGAGCAGCGCCAGGCCTCGGGCCGCCGGCACGCTCTGCAGCGCCGGCGCCCGCGCGGCAGGACGGCCTCACGATCCTCACGTAGCGCTCCAGGCTGATGAGGCCCATGAACAGGACGCCCGCGTACATGGAGGAGTAGAAGAGCACGGAGCTGTAGCGGCAGATCACCACGTGGACGCGCCAGCCGCCGAGGCCCAGCTCCGCCGCCGGCCGGAAGGGGAAGGAGGCGAGCATCAGCAGGTCGGCCACCACCATGTTCTTCAGGTACACCACCAGGCCCGAGTCGCTGGGCACCCGGAAGAAGATCCAGGCCGCCACGCCGTTCAGAACCGAGCCCACCACGAAGATCAGCAGGTAGAGCGGAGGCAGCACCTGGAGGGTAGGACACGAGGACACAAGGATGTGAGGCTGTGAGGGCAGAAGGACAGAAGGACGGAAGGGCGTAATAAAAGAAGGAAGTAAGGACAGAACGGCCGAACGACATAAGAACAGAAGGACGTAAGGACATGAGGTCGTGAGGATGTAAGGGCAGAAGGACTGAGGACGGAAGGACGTCAGGACATGAGGAAAGAAGGATATAAGGACACAAGGACAGAATGACATATTGATGTAAGGACGTAAACAGAAGGACATGAGAAGATAAGGACCTAAGGACACAAGGACATGAGGAGATAAGGACCTAAGGACAGAAGGACATGAGGAGATAAGGACCTAAGGACAGAAGGACATGAGGAGATAAGGACCTAAGGACAGAAGGACATGAGGAGATAAGGACCTAAGGACAGAAGGACATGAGGAGATAAGGACATGAGGAGATAAGGACTTAAGGACAGAAGGACATGAGGAGATAAGGACCTAAGGACAGAAGGACATGAGGAGATAAGGACATGAGGAGGACTTAAGGACAGAAGGACATGAGGAGATAAGGACATGAGGAAGATCAGCAGGTGGGGCGGCGGCAGCACCTGGTGCGTGAAGACGCTGCCCAGGTCTGATTGGTTGCTGGAGAAGTGGGAGGAGTTCAGGGGATCCATGCTGCAGAGATGATCAGGAACCAATCAAATCACTTTAGATATTAACAACACTTTGACCTTAAAATATGCTCCAACTTTTATTTAAACTTCATCATTTACTCACATGGAGCTGCACTAAATAATACAAGTTAAATTATGATTCATCAGGAGAAGAAGAAGAAGAAGAAGAAGAAGAAGAAGAAGAAGAAGAAGAAGAAGAAGGAGAAGAAGAAGAAGAAGAAGAAGAAGAAGAAGAAGAAGAAGAAGAAGAGAAGGAGAAGAAGAAGAAGAAGAAGAAGAAGAAGAAGAAGAAGAAGAAGAAGGAGAAGGAGAAGGAGAAGAAGAAGAAGAAGAAGAAGAAGAAGAGAAGAAGGAGAAGAAGAAGAAGAAGAAGAAGAAGAAGAAGAACTCCATGAACTCGGTCATTCTTCTTCTTACTCGTTATTATTATTATGATTATTATGAACCTCCACATGGAAACAATGGAGTCCTGCTGAGAGACACCAGAACAAATAACACGCGTCCTGCTCTGATCATCACTTCCTGCTAGAGGAGGAAGAGGAGGAGGAAGAGGAGGAGGAGGAAGACACCAGGCCTCCACAGGCTACCTGCTATTAGTACCCCGGATGTCTAACGCTGACATGAAGTACTTTGTTGTAAGGACATGGAGACAGAAGGACAGAAGGATGTAAGGACAGAAGGATGTAAGGACAGAAGGATGTAAGGACAGAAGGACAGAAGGACGTAAGGACATAAGGACATAGAGTGAGTCTGTAAGGACACTTCTATAGGACGCTCACTCTGACAGTTTTAAGGACTTAAGACGTGTCCTTGTCTCTCCTCCTTGTCTCCTCTACTCTCTTGTTCCCTTTCCCCTTGTCTCCTTGTCTCACAGGAAGTGATGCAACGTGTTCTGAGTCGTGATGAACGTCTCGTCAGAGGGTTGTGTGCTCCAAGCTCACAGCATGTACCTGAAGTACTTTATAGTAATACAGCAGTATCACTATAAAGTACTCCTTCAGCAGAGTAGTACTAATACACAAGTATTATACTGTATTATAGTAATCATACATAGTATCATGTCATACTTTATCCTATAACATGCTCAATACTTTTCTAGTATTCTCTCAATCTTTTCTTCTTCTATAAGTTTTTATATTTCTTATGAATTAAAGAAGTGATGAAAACATGAATTAGATGTTCAGAGGAACGAAGGGAGCAGAATACTATAAATAAAACTAATAATAATAATAATAATAATAATAATAATAATAATAATAATAATAATAATAATAATAATAATAGCGTTGTACTGTTTCTTTAAGCTTTTGTGAAGTTCTACGCTGATGACATCATCGCTTATTCATCATATCTTCAGATGTGACTCCCTCTGGTTAGTTATCTCATGTCCTGAAGATTATTATTGTTATTATTAATGTTAATATTTATCTGGTATCAAAGATGAATTTAGAATGAAAACATTCGGTTTCAGCAATAAAAGTAAATCAAAATAAATGAAGTCTGAATCTTTCTACATGTTTCATTTGCTGCTTTTGGATTTTACAGTTTATCTTTACACATTTCTCTCTCTCTTTCTGTCTCACCTTCTCTCTCTCTTTCTGTCTCACCTTCTCTCTCTCGTTCTGTCTCACCTTCTCTCTCTCTTTCTGTCTCACCTTCTCTCTCTCGTTCTGTCTCACCTTCTCTCTCTCTTTCTGTCTCACCTTCTCTCTCTCTCTTTTTGTCTCACCTTCTCTCTCTCTTTCTGTCTCACCTTCTCTCTCTCTTTCTGTCTCACCTTCTCTCTCTTTCTCACTCCATCTCTCTCTCCCTTCATCCCCGCAGTAGTCTCTCACCTTCTCTCTCTCTTTCAGGTCCAAACAGACGTCGTCTCTCTTCAAGTAGAACTCAGTGTTTGAGATCAGCGTCTTTAAGGGAGCTTCACTTCCTCTTTGTTTCTGCCCCTCCCTCTCTCTCCCTCTCTCTCTCTCTCTCTCTCTCTCTCTCTCTCTCTCTCTCTCTCTCTCTCCCTCTCTCTCTCTCTCTCTCTCTCTCTCTCTCTCTCTCTCTCTCTCTCTCTCTCTCTCTCTATTTCCCTTCCTCTCTCATTTAGATGACGATTTTATCCAAAGTTACAATAAGTGCATTCAACCATGAGTACAAACTCAGGACAACAAGAATGAATAAAGTTAAACTACAAAGTGCTTTAAGAGACATTTAAAACCTCTTAAAACTAATTGTTGTAAAAACTGTAAATCAAAGCTTGTTTGATGGGGAAAAAGCCCAACACCTCTGTGTTTGGATGTATTGAAGACCATTAGTAACAGACACGTGGAATATAGGAATGTACATTGGGGCCCAATAGAACCAAAGGACCCATTGGACCCATTGGACCCATTCTGGCCCAATAGAACCAAAGGACCCATTGGGTCTATGGGGTCTATTGGAGCCCAATAGACCCAATAGACCCAATGGACCCATTGGACCCATTGGGGCCCAATAGAACCAAAGGACCCATTGGGTCTATTGGGTCTATTGGGGCCCAATAGACCCAATGGGTCCATTGGGTCTATTATGGGCTATTGGACCCCAATGAGTCCTCGCCTGAATGTTCTCTGTTCTAAACCCTTTATAACTGTTTTCTGCTTGACTTTATGAAAGTCAACCTTTGAAGAGAGGATGTTCACATGTTGGGCTGTGATGTGGGTCATGCCGTGTTCACACCCAAAGAAAAAAAAGTTGCGAATATGCGCAAAAATGTGCTCAACACTGAAATGTTTTGCGAAAAAGCAAAATGAATCACATGACGTCGAGCGAGTAAAATCAGGCAAAAAAGCGTTGCAAACTTTTGCAAGTGTTTTGGTGTGAACACAGTATTAAAGCTGAACCTTCCAGCTGCATCGTTCCTAAGAAAAAATCATCCTGAAAGTCTCTTCAACACAGAACTGAAACCTTCTCAGTGTTTGCTGTGTGTCATCTTCTTTTACTCCCTTTTTAGTTTAGTTAGTTAGAGAGAGAGAGAGAGAGAGAGAGAGAGAGAGAGAGAGAGAGAGAGAGAGAGAGAGAGAGAGAGAGAGAGAGAGGGAGAGAGAGAGAGAGAGAGAGAGAGAGAGGGAGAGAGAGAGAGAGAGAGAGAGAGAGAGAGAGGGAGAGAGAGAGAGAGAGAGAGAGAGAGAGAGAGAGAGAGGGAGAGAGAGAGAGAGAGAGAGAGAGAGAGAGAGAGAGAGAGAGAGATGGTGTACAGAGAGAAAAGGAGAGGACCCAGGACGGAGCCTTGAGGGACCCCAGCAGTAGTGAGAGAAAAGGTTCAGACACAGATCCTCTCATAGTTACCCAGGAGGGGAGGTCACGAGGTAGGAGGACAAGAGGGAGAGAGGGAGAGAGGAGAGAGAGAAGGAGAGAAGAGAGAGAGAGAGAGGGAGAGAGGGAAGGAGAGAGGAGAGAGAGAAGGAGAGAAGAGCGAGGGAGAGAGGAGAGAGGGAGAGAGATTCCCTGTGTTGATGCTCTGGTACTCCCCCTCTCGCTCTCTCTTTGCTTTGCTTTGCGTATATATGTATATATATATATATATATATATATATATATATATATATATATATATATATATATATATATATATATACACACACACACACTCCACAGGGTTTCCCTCCTCCTCCCTGCTCCAGAGATCCATTTAGCACCAGAAGCTGGTTTTAACATCTGAAGAGATCAAAGATCTTCTCCGCATCTGTTTCAGAGATGCTCCACTTCCTCCTCTCCTGGGCAGATATCTTCCTCCCCGCAGCTGGACTCCTCTTCCTCACCTCTTCCTCCCATTCTCTTTCACAGCAGAGAGAGAGCGAGAGGGGGAGTACCAGAGCATCAACACAGGGAATCTCTCTCTCTCTCTCTCTCTCTCTCTCTCCCTCTCTCTCTCTCTCTCTCTCTCTCTCTCTCTCTCTCTCTCTCTCTCTCTCTCTCTCTCTCTCTCTCTCTCTCTCTCTCTCTCTCTCTCTCTCTTTCTAACTAACTAAACTAAAAAGGGAGTAAAAGAAGATGACACACAGCAAACACTGAGAAGGTTTCGGTTCTGTCTTGAAGAGATCACTTTCAGGATGATTTTTTCTTAGGAACGATGCAGCTGGAAGGTTCAGCTTTAATACTGTGTTCACACCAAAACACTTGCAACAATTCACTTCATACCAAAGCAATAAGTGCTTTTCATGTTTTCAGTTCAGTTTTTCTTCCTCGTTGGTAAAAGTCCAGCCTGTGTTGTCTTGAACATCTTGTGATGTGAGGAAAGTTCTTCTCTTGGAGAGAAGAGTCCAGATCCAGAAGTGATGCTGCTTTAAAGTGCTCTGCATGGATCAGACCGCGGGGTCAGCAGCTTTGAGCATTGTGATTAACTTTCAATCTGGAAGTAGAACCAGCAGGTACATTGTAATGGATTTGCTCGCCTGTGAGCGCGTGTGAAGCGTCTCTTTGCAGCAGCGCTGCTGGTTGAGAACAGAAGCTACAGAACTATACGAGCTTCACGTCAGACTCACTTGGTCACGCTGCCAGTCGGTGAGGCTGCAGCATCAACATGAAGCGCCTTCAAAGTGAAAGCAGCGTCGCTGTAATGCGTTCATGGCCTTCATCTTATTTATTTATTTTTCATATTTGATTGACCTTATGCGGGCCGGACTGGGAGAGCCGTGAGACGCCAGGTCTGAACTACGGAGAGATTTAAAGCGATAAGCCCCTCCCACTGCAAAAACAAAAAGAAATGCAGTTAACACATGATCAAGTAATTAACGCCTTTAAAGGATCGCCAGATTAATATATATATATATATATATTCTCCCCCCTGCTCCAGAGATCCACTACGGGGTTTCCCTCCTCCCCCCTGCTCCAGAGATCCACTACGGGGTTTCCCTCCTCCCCCCTGCTCCAGAGATCCACCACGGGGTTTCCCTCCTCCCCCCTGCTCCAGATATCCACCACGGGGTTTCTCTCCGCCCCTCCGCCTCCTCGCGACCGGAAGTGGAGATGAAAACAAGAGCCGAGCTGAATTTAATCCCAAAACGTGTTAAAAGATGAAAGTGTTGTCGTGAACATGAAGTCCAGCAGCGCGAGGAGCGGTGACATCATCCACCTGAATGTCGGCGGGAAGCGGTGAGAACCGGAACCCGAGGTTTAACGAGGTTTAACGAGTTTTCACGAGTTAATCCTCCAATACGAGCGCTAAGCACGCGCCCGCTCTGCGACCAACGGAACCAACCAATAACTAACCACAACTAACCATAACTAACCATAACTAACCACAACCAATCAATAACTCCACTTTAGAGCGGTTCATGACGCGTTGCTTCACTCTTAGGTTAGAGCTGTTAGCTCAAGCTAACTAGCGTTAGCTCATCCTGTGAGAGACTCGTTCTTTTGTCCCAGAGAGGAAGGAGAGAGATGGAGGAGAGAGGGAGAGGGATAGATATAGAGGAGGAGAGAGAGATATAGAGAAGGAGAGAGAGGGATAGATATAGAGGAGGAGAGAGAGATGGAGGGGGAGATGGAGGAGAGAGGGAGAGGGATAGATATAGAGGAGGAGAGAGAGATATAGAGAAGGAGGGAGAGGGATAGAGGAGGAGAGAGAGGGAGAGGGATGGAGAAGGAGACAGAGGGATAGGGATAGATATAGAGGAGGAGAGAGAGATGGAGGAGAGAGAGATGGAGGAGAGAGAGATATAGAGGAGAGAGAGAGGAGGAGGAGGAGAGAGATAGATATAGAGGAGGAGAGAGAGAGGTGGAGAGACAGAGAGAAGAAACAGAAGAGTTAACAGCTGTCTGTTTGTTTGTT
>NW_027175931.1:679836-692336 GCF_023055335.1 Clinocottus analis | reverse complement strand
TGTCGGCGGTCAAACCGCTGTGTGTGTCCACGAGGTTTCCACGGCCGCCGCTGTGAGTTCTCCTCGCTCACCGGCGTGCGCCTCCTGCAGTCGGCGATAAGACCCGGACCAGGAGCCCCGGATCCCCCCGAGACCCTCGAGGAGGAGGAGGAGGAGGGAGCCAGACCTGCATGGCTCAAAACAGGAAGTCCAAAAGAGGAACCCTCACACTCCTCTAGACCCGCCTCCTGGTCCCAGACCGAGGGACGAGCTCCTCCAACAGGAGACCCAGGACCGACCTCCGGAGACCTGAACCCGGAGTCCAGGTCCAGAACCGACGACCCGCTGGATCCAGACAGGAGACCTGATCCAGAGTCTGACCCTGGACCGAGGCCACAGGAAGGTGTGAAGGAAGAGAAGGAGGCGAGGACGCTAAGGTAACACGACTCCTTTGTTCCGATAGTACAACAAGTGAAGTACTTGTACTGTGTTTTAGTACCTCCACGCAGTATTTATACATACACTTTACTGCTTTTATGTCAGCTGTAAAACAAGAACGCTCCAAAGTTTTTACATGAAAAACATGTTTTATTTGTTAAGGGACCCCTGGTGGTCAGGAAAGAGAATGCAGCTCTAACACATGAAGCATAGACTTCTATACAACCAGAGGAGTCGCCCCCTGGTGGTCAGGAGAGAGAATGCAGCTCTAACACATGAAGCATAGACTTCTATACAACCAGAGGAGTCGCCCCCTGGTGGTCAGGAGAGAGAATGCAGCTCTAACACATGAAGCATAGACTTCTATACAACCAGAGGAGTCGCCCCCTGGTGGTCAGGAGAGAGAATGCAGCTTTAACACATGAAGCATAGACTTCTATACAACCAGAGGAGTCGCCCCCTGGTGGTCAGGAGAGAGAATGCAGCTTTAACACATGAAGCATAGACTTCTATACAACCAGAGGAGTCGCCCCCTGGTGGTCAGGAGAGAGAATGCAGCTTTAACACATGAATTATAGACTTCTATACAACCAGAGGAGTCGCCCCCTGGTGGTCAGGATTCTTTGTCGTGTTCAGACAGCAGGTGGTGCTCCTCAGCAGATAATACACAAGTACACAAAATGTACTCTGATATTAACTATAATTGAGGAGTTGATGTAAGTACATGCACGTGTACTTCTGAATGCAGGACTTTTACTCGTCGTGTAGTATTTTCCCAGTGTGTATTAGTACTTTTACTGCGGTGCAGGATCAGAGCGTCTCTCTGAGAAGACGTGTAAACAATGGGCGTGACCCGGGGTCAGAGGTCAGAGGTCGTGGGGTCGGGGCGGACTGTGGGAAGACTGAAGCTGTTCTTTGTACTTTCAGAAGGTACTGCAGCTGGCCTCACAAAGTACCTCCTGTTTCATGTAGTATGCATTCAGTCAGGACAAAGTACTTCATCGTGACGTGGGACATTGGACTTTGACCCTCATGCTCATTTATCCGCCCGCGCAAAGGATTGTGGGTCAGAAAGGAAAAGCTGGGTTTGATGTTGGGAGAAGTTCCTGCTGCCGCCACGTGAAGAAGTAGAGACACGAAGCGACAGATTAATATCGACTGAACAAACTGTCACAGACGTCATCGACTCAGTTACACTTCAACAAATTAAGTAACAAAGTAACACAAACTCCCTAAAACACTCGCTGCTCAGCATTTACAGGAACCTTTTCATATAAAACGTCCAGTGGTGTAAAAGCATGAACTCAACGTACCTGTGTGTACATGTAGTGTGTACATGTAGTGTGTACATGTAGTGTGTACATGTAGTGTGTACATGTAGTGTGTACATTTAGTGTGTTTGTGTCTCCGGCAGCCTGAGGGAGGTGCAGGCCATGCTTTTGAGGAAGACTCTGTCTCAGGGAGGAAGAGGAGACAAGATGGCCGCCCTACTGATGAAGCACATCGAGAAGGAAAGGAACAAAGTTCTGACCGTGACCTCATCTCCTAACTCTTCGTCTTCATCACCACCACCATCATCATCATCATCATCATCATCATCCTCAGTGAAAACCAGCGTGAAGACTTTCTACTCTCAGAAGGGCCAGTACAGCGTCCACATTGCTGCTGGTCAGTTATCACACACACACACACACACACACACACACACACACGCACACACACACACACACACACACACACACACACACACACACAAGCAGAAACTTCTGGGTCTTTAAAATGAAGTCTGTGCTTCATGTGTTAAAGCTGCATTCTCTCTCCTGACCACCAGGGGGCGACTCCTCTGGTTGTATAGAAGTCTATGCTTCATGTGTTGAAGCTGCATTCTCTCTCCTGACCACCAGGGGGCGACTCCTCTGGTTGTATAGAAGTCTATGCTTCATGTGTTAAAGCTGCATTCTCTCTCCTGACCACTAGGGGGCGACTCCTCTGGTTGTATAGAAGTCTGTGCTTCATGTGTTAAAGCTGCATTCTCTCTTCTGATCACCAGGGGGCGACTCCTGTGGTTGTATAGAAGTCTATGCTTCATGTGTTGAAGCTGCATTCTCTCTCCTGACCACCAGGGGGCGACTCCTGTGGTTGTATAGAAGTCTATATCAGTGACTTCTCTCTCGATGTATCCCTCAGTAAACGTTGTAAACATGAGTAGAAACCAACGTTGTTCGTGCTGATGAATCTCTTCCTGCAGGAAAAGAGAGTTGAACATGTAAACGATGAGTTTCATGGAATATTAATGGTGTTGTTATTTCATGACGTCACAACTTGCCGTCGTTGATGTTTATCTGAGCAGAGACACGACGCAGAGCGGCTCGGTGTGTGGACGAGTTAAGCGAGTGTGTTTAACACTCGTAACACAACGTGCGGGTCGGTTCTCAGAGATAAGCCGCGTGGAGCCGACGGGGCTGCTGGGAGATAAACGTGCCTCTGCCAGCACGGCATGCTGGGAAAACAGGCCGCTGTGATTTAATGGAGCTGGAATGCCAGTTAGTTCCCGTGTGTGAGCCGCAGATAAGGTGGTTAGAACAGGTCTCTGGGATTAGACCCCACAACAGTTCCTGCTTTTGTTGTAGCTGCTGCAGAACAAAGCTGGTGAAGGAGGGGGGCGTCATGAATCATTGCCGAGGGGACCTCATGAAGACCTCATGAAGACCTCATGACAGACCTCATGAAGACTTCATGAAGACCTCATGAAGACCTCATGAAGACCTCATCAAGACCTCATGAAGACCTCATGAAGACTTCATGACAGACCTCATGAAGACCTCATGAAGACTTCATGAAGACTTCATGAAGACCTCATGAAGACCTCATGACAGACCTCATGAAGACTTCATGAAGACCTCATGAAGACCTCATCAAGACCTCATGAAGACCTCATGAAGACTTCATGACAGACCTCATGAAGACCTCATGAAGACTTCATGAAGACCTCATGAAGGCCTCATGAAACGTTGACCATTAAAGAACCGCAGTCGAGGTCACATATTTTGAACCAATCAGACAGCGGGTTGGGCAGTGAGACCCCGCCCCCTCCATCAGACTAAATGTAAAGCAAACAGACGTGAGATGTGAGTCCTGACCAGGTCAGTTAGAAGTTGGCCCAGTGCCCAGAGGGAATAGACCCAACAACCTGAGACGCAGTGAGTGAATACAGTGATTGTTGGAGCTCAGAGCAGCTCACATACAAATCCCCTGAAGAATCCTCCACAGCTGTCAATCACTCTCACTGCTGCTGGGATTGAACCTCTGACGGGTCAGGACCAGGAGATTAACATACACACACACACACACACACACACACACACACACACACACACACACACACACACACACACACACACAAACATGTTAGTAAAGAGAGTTTCTTCAAAATAAAAGCATCATTTAGATGTGTCCACTTAAAACATCTGTTAATAAAGAGAGTTAACCTGACAGATTCAGAGTTAACTTAACAGGTTCAGAGTTAACCTGACAGATTCAGAGTTAACTTAACAGGTTCAGAGTTAACCTGACAGATTCAGAGTTAACTTAACAGGTTCAGTAGTTGAAGTTTTTTTCTGCTTTCTCTGCTGGACGTCGGCCCTGAAACTCAGAGCAGTTGCATCATCCTGACATCCTGTAACACAGAGCTGCTGCCAGAGAGAGAGAGAGAGAGAGAGAGAGAGAGAGAGAGAGAGAGAGAGAGAGAGAGAGAGAGAGAGAGAGCTTAGTGCTCTCTCTCTCTCTCTCTCTCTCTCTGGACCAGATCTTTGCTAAACATTTAGTTTGGAGCCGAGCCCAGTCCTGCACACTGCTTTCAATTACCTCTCTACCTCCCTCGCTCTCTCACTTTCTCTCTCTCTCTCTCTCTCTCTCTCTCTCTCTCTCTCTCTCTCTCTCTCTCTCTCTCTCTCTCTCTCTCTCTCTCTCTCTCTCTCTCTCTCTCACACACACACACACACACACAGTGTTTAGGAAAAAACAAGTACGGAGCGAGAGGGAAAGCGTCTGGTCCTTCCCTCCCTTTTTCCTGCGTTTTCAGAGAGAGAGAGAGAGAGAGAGAGAGAGAGAGAGAGAGAGAGAGAGAGAGAGAGAGAGAGAGAGAGAGAGGGTAGAGGTTTGGGACGATGCAACTCTCCCAGAAGCTCTGACTGCATCGCTCGACATGCTGCAGCCTCGACTCTGCTGCTTTCTGTCGTCCGTCCTCCTCGTCTTCATCGTCTTCGTCTCTCCTCCGCCAGCTGATGGACAGACGGTGTCGGCCGGCGGCGGCGGCGGCGTGGAGCGCGTCAAGGTGATGTTCACGCCCACCGTGTGCAAGGTGCGCTGCAGCCAGGACCGATGTGTCAACTACTGCGAGCGCGGCAACGTGACCACGCTGTACAGCGGAGGAGGAGGAGGAGGAGGAGGAGGAGGAGGAGGAGGAGGAAGGAGAGACGGCTCCCACGGACTGGGCTTCAGAGTCTGTGAGTAACTTTTACCTGCTGTCTCTTCCTGTGTGTCCATGTGTGTGTGGAGGAGGCGGGACTCACCTCTCAGGTAGAGAAGAGGACGATGTCATTCCACTGCTCACGACTCCTCTGGTTGTATAGAAGCATATGCTTCATGTGTTAAAGCTGCATTCTCTCTCCTGACCACCAGGGGGTGACTCCTCTGGTTGTATAGAAGCATATGCTTCATGTGTTAAAGTGTGTGTGTGTGATAAATGAAAGCCACATGTCAGTGTTTCGCCTCCCTCTCTTCGTCCTCTCGGTTTCTCTTTCGTGAAGGAGGGAATAACAGATCCATCTGTGATCAGTTGGGACTCCTCTGGTCTGTCAACCAGCTGCAGGTCACATGACGCAGTGTTCTGCTCTGTGTGGTTCTGTTGTTGTTGTTGTGGAAACAAACTTTCATGGATGATGAAATGGTGTAGGTGACAGAGACAATAAGGACTGGGATCGTCCCATTGTTGGTGGGAGGACGACGTGAGATAATCTGACACATCATTATCACCATAGAGAGTCTTTTTCTATAGACTTCTATACAACCAGAGGAGTCGCCCCCTGGTGGTCAGGAGAGAGAATGCAGCTTTAACACATGAAGCATAGACTTCTATACAACCAGAGGAGTCGCCCCCTGGTGGTCAGGAGAGAGAATGCAGCTTTAACACATGAAGCACAGACTTCTATACAACCAGAGGAGATCTTACACACGGGCATTGAGTGGTGTAGACCACAAACGGAGCTAGGAGAGAGGGATCAGGGCTGATAACCCGCTGGTTGTTCACATCGTCTTCAGCATGATGTCAGACGTCGTGTTGAAGGTTCTGGTTCTCTTCTGTTTATTATTCTCTGAGTGTTTATATTGTTTCTTCTCAGTAATCTGTTTATGACTCAGCTCTCGTTCCCCCCACGGCTCTGGGTTCTCTCCACTGGGCCTCTGTGTGAGCGCTGATGATGATGATGATGATGATGATGTCACTGTGTTCACAGCAAGAAGCACTCGGATCTTTTACTTTAGTGAAAGTACAGAAAGACAGAAATGTAAAACCTATGGAAGCCTGTTTTTGTAAAGAAGAAGAAAAGAAAGTCGTAATTATGAGTGTTTTGTTGTTTTTGTGCAGAACCTCTTCCATGAAAATCAC
This sequence comes from Clinocottus analis, assembly GCF_023055335.1. Lineage (NCBI taxonomy): Eukaryota > Metazoa > Chordata > Actinopteri > Perciformes > Cottidae > Clinocottus > Clinocottus analis. Next base: position 686,254 of record NW_027175931.1, on the reverse strand, counting down.
TTTAAAGAACGACTAAAAGTTCTGCTTTGGAAGTTACGCAATAGTGCCGACACATTTTATGAGAATACTTGACTTGGAGCAGCAGAAGTTCACTGCACTAAATGTAGAAACTGTCCGTGGTTGTTGGCTCCGCCTCCTGCTGCTCCTCAATGTCACACTTCTTATTTATTTATTTTAGCACCAGGAAAATGTTCAAAACAAGACGACAGATCAGTTTCCGGACATTCAACGGCCAACATGCAGGTCAGACAGAGAACTCTGGGTAACTGTGCCTCTGACAGGAAGTGAGGAAGTGGCTGGCCGGTTCTGTTGGCGCCGGGTCCGCCCGCCGCCCAGCAGGTCACCTGACCTCAACCCAGCGGTCTCTTAGCAACAGATGGGGCCACACCCACCCCACCGGTCCCATAATGCATCTGTGTGACAGCTGAATGAGCGAGTGTTGTGAAACAGGCGGCGAGTGTTTCCAGGCCAACGGTAAACATAGCGTGTGTGTGTGTGTGTGTGTGTGTGTGTGTGTGTGTGTGTGTGTGTGTGTGTGTGTGTGTGCCTGCGTCTGTGTGTGTGTGTGTGTGTGTGTGTGTGTGTGCGTGTGTGTGTGTGATGGAGCCTGTTACTTACTAGTATGAATGTAATGTGAAGGTGTCTCATTTTTCTTTTTAAAATAAAAGACCTCAACCTCAGGTGTTAAAGGGCCTTACCTTCAGGTGTTAAAGGGCCTTACCTTCAGGTGTTAAAGGGCCTTACCTTCAGGCGTCTTTAGGGCCTTACCTTCAGGTGTTAAAGGGCCTTACCTTCAGGTGTTAAAGGGCCTTACCTTCAGGCGTCTTTAGGGCCTTACCTTCAGGTGTTAAAGGGCCTTACCTTCAGGCGTCTTTAGGGCCTTACCTTCAGGTGTTAAAGGGCCTTACCTTCAGGTGTTAAAGGGCCTTACCTTCAGGTGTTAAAGGGCCTTACCTTCAGGCGTCTTTAGGGCCTTACCTTCAGGTGTTAAAGGGCCTTACCTTCAGGCGTCTTTAGGGCCTTACCTTCAGGTGTTAAAGGGCCTTACCTTCAGGTGTTAAAGGGCCTTACCTTCAGGCGTCTTTAGGGCCTTACCTTCAGGTGTTAAAGGGCCTTACCTTCAGGTGTTAAAGGGCCTTACCTTCAGGCGTCTTTAGGGCCTTACCTTCAGGTGTTAAAGGGCCTTACCTTCAGGCGTCTTTAGGGCCTTACCTTCAGGTGTTAAAGGGCCTTACCTTCAGGTGTTAAAGGGCCTTACCTTCAGGCGTCTTTAGGGCCTTACCTTCAGGTGTTAAAGGGCCTTACCTTCAGGCGTCTTTAGGGCCTTACCTTCAGGTGTTAAAGGGCCTTACCTTCAGGTGTTAAAGGGCCTTACCTTCAGGTGTTAAAGGGCCGTACCTTCAGGTGTTAAAGGGCCTTACCTTCAGGTGTTAAAGGGCCTTTCCTTCAGGCGTCTTTAGGGCCTCCGTATGTGGAGCTGGTTTCCTTCTCTACAACGATCTAATCCAAGATGGCGGTCTGACCAGGTCTTCGTTGTGTCCCCTGCAGTCCTCTGTCCTCTGCTCTGTAAGAACGGAGGCGTCTGTCTGCAGAAGGACCGCTGTCTCTGCCTGCCCAACTTCAGCGGGAAGTTCTGCCAGATCCCGGTGGACCCGCCCCCATCGGCCTCCTCCGGCTCCACCAATGACATCGCCAAGCCGGCGCTCCGCTCCGCCTTGGCGGCCAATCATGAGCTGACGCAGTCGGAGTTCCTCCTGCCGCTCAGTCACAACCAGGAGACGGGGATGTCTGGAGGTGAGTCTGACCTTTGACCCCAAGCGCTGATGACATGCTGTTGTTGGTGTTTGGATCTGCTGTTATTTATAACAGCAGACCACCAGGAGTCGCCCCCTGGTGGTCAGGAGAGAGAATGCAGCTTTAACACATGAAGCATAGACTTCTATACAACTAGAGGAGTCGCCCCCTGGTGGTCAGGAGAGAGAATGCAGCTTTAACACATGAAGCATAGACTTCTATACAACCAGAGGAGTCGCCACCTGGTGGTCAGGAGAGAGAATGCAGCTTTAACACATGAAGCATAGACTTCTATACAACCAGAGGAGTCGCCCCCTGGTGGTCAGGAGAGAGAATGCAGCTTTAACACATGAAGCATAGACTTCTATACAACCAGAGGAGTCGCCCCCTGGTGGTCAGGAGAGAGAATGCAGCTTTAACACATGAAGCATAGACTTCTATACAACCAGAGGAGTCGCCCCCTGGTGGTCAGGAGAGAGAATGCAGCTTTAACACATGAAGCACAGACTTCTATACAACCAGAGGAGTCGCCCCCTGGTGGTCAGGAGAGAGAATGCAGCTTTAACACATGAAGCACAGACTTCTATACAACCAGAGGAGTCGCCCCCTGGTGGTCAGGAGAGAGAATGCAGCTTTAACATGGGTTCACTCCTTGTCTGAATATGTAATATCATGTTTAATAAGTGTGTGTCTGTGTGTGTGCAGCTCCCGGCCCCTCCATGGTGAAGGTCAGGGTTCAGCACCCCCCTGAGGCCAGCGTGAACGTCCACCAGGTGCTGAAGGTAACAAGAAACAAACCTCCGTGAGGTTTTCTTCAGACGGATGTCTGCGTTGTTCCTGAAGCGGTTCGTCTCTCCTCCTTCGTCCAGGTCTCTGGGTTCAGTCCCGCCCTCCGGACGCTCTCCTCGTCCTCGGGGTCGGCGGGCGCTCCGGCTCCGGCGGTCGGGGGGGTCCAGGCCCAGACGGTGAGGGGGGGCGGCACCTTCAGCCAGCAGGCCGGCTTCAAGTACTGCTTCAGGGAGGTGAAGGACGGGCAGGTGAGAGGCGTCTTCATGTCACAACCACACCTTTCAGTTTGCAGCCAATGAACCAAAACTGGGAAATAATCTGGTTTGATGGTTATTCATCCTTCAGTGAAAATATATTGTGATAACATATTTCAATATTTTTTGACAATCTTTCAAATATTTTTCACTTCAAGTATTTAATTGACACAAGAGTAGACAAGCTCATGTGGTTATGTGTGTGTGTGTGTGTGTGTGTGTGTGTGTGTGTGTGTGTGTGTGTGTGTGTGTGTGTGTGTGTGTGTGTGTGTGTGTAGTGCAGCTCTCCTCTCCCTGGTCTCCGCTCTAAAGACATCTGCTGCAGAGGAGTTGGTAAAGCTTGGGGGACGAATGACTGTGTCCTCTGTCCTGGTACTACAGGTACACCTTCAGTACACACACACACACACACACACACACACACACACACACACACACACACACACACACATACACACACTACTCCTGAGGTATTTATACATCAACAAAGGTGCGGGGTCAATCTGCTGCCTAAAGAGTTCTTTTAGTAGGAAATGCATTTCCTCCTGAAAATGCGTTGGAATGCTGAAAGCTCAAATAGCTGAAAATGAAAACTACCCGCTGAAAAGTGTTAAAAGCCAAAAATATGAACTGCTCCACATCCACATGGTTGAAATGTATGAGTCGGAAAGTTGGAATCAAAACTACATCATAAGAACCAAGAGAGGATTTACAAAACGGGACGAGAGAGAAGGAAAAAGAGGATTTAACTGCCTGCCAAAAAACATAAAACATGAATGGTGACAGATCAAAACATTGCTCACAAAATTCTAAAATAAATTATACAGAAATATGCAAAGGTTTCGTCAATATTTCAAAGTTTAAGTTGTATCTGTAGCTGAAGGTATGCAGAACTTTTAAGCTTTTGAAGTTCAACAAGTTGAATTTGAAAATTTTGTCAATACATCACAATAATTTGTATTTTTCAGAAAAAAGCTTAATTCAAAAAAGTTGAGAAGATATCAAAAATATGAAACAGTACTAGTTAAAAGTCTTGTCAACATTTAACAGTTTGAATGGTTTCTGTAGCTGAAAGTAGGCAGAACTTTTAAGCTTTTAAAGGATTTAAAGATTTTCTCCATACGATCCCATTAAAAGAAAAGTAATAAAAAGCTTAATACATCCAAATGTTGAAAGGTTAGAAATATGAAAAGTCATAGCACTGCTCCCCTGAAGGAGACGAACATTTTAAAAGCTGAACGGCTTCTGTAGCTGAAAATATGAAGGAGAAGAAGACATTCAAAATACATCCGGAAAACATAGTGGCAGTTTAAAAAAGATTCAAATAACTTGATTTGGAACGCTGCTTAAAGCGTTTTAAATACTTAAAGGACTGTTTGGATGCAGGAGTACTTTTACACTGAGAAGTTGATACTTTTACTTGAGTGCAATATGTAAATACTTCTTCCACGACAGAGTACATGTACTTCAGAGTAGAATATCTCAGTAAAAGTACTTTCATACACAAGATTGCAAGTTGAGTTTGTTGAACATGTGAAAGCTTCAACACCGTAATGCGCCTTTAATAACCACGCTCACATTGTCCTGGAATTTCTGTTAAAATGCCAAAAAAATGAATAGTTTGGTGTACGAGGTTTTTCTATTTTAAGTCCCTGATCTAATAACTTCTTCCTCCTCTTCCTCCTCTTCCTCTGTGCCATGATCCATGAACTCATTCTCACATAGAAATACTCCCCAAAGTCATCCGCCGCTGAAAATAGTCCCAATAAAAGTCCCAGTTCCTCCTGTTTGTTGGAGTAAAACCACATGAATCACTTTGTGTTGATGTTCTCCTCTCACAAAGATGTGTACGTCTGTACTATTTGGTTTATTGTTGTGTACTTATTATATCAGGTCAAAACAAGAGCAGCTGTCAGGTTGGCTTTGAGAAAGCCAACGGAACACAGTGTGTTGGTGAGTCATCATCTTTTATTAAACATAACCAAAGTATTTCATCATCTTTCATTAAACATAACCAAAGTATTTCATCATCTTTTATTAAACATAACCAAAGTATTTCATCATCTTTCATTAAACATAACCAAAGTATTTCATCATCTTTTATTAAACATAACCAAAGTATTTCATCATCTTTCATTAAACATAACCAAAGTATTTCATCATCTTTCATTAAACATAACCAAAGTATTTCATCATCTTTCATTAAACATAACCAAAGTATTTCATCATCTTTCATTAAACATAACCACAGTATTTCATCATCTTTCATTAAACATAACCAAAGTATTTCATCATCTTTCATTAAACATAACCAAAGTATTTCATCATCTTTCATTAAACATAACCAAAGTATTTCATCATCTTTTATTAAACATAACCAAAGTATTTCATCATCTTTTATTAAACATAACCAAAGTATTTCATCATCTTTCATTAAACATAACCAAAGTATTTCATCATCTTTCATTAAACATAACCAAAGTATTTCATCATCTTTTATTAAACATAACCAAAGTATTTCATCATCTTTTATTAAACATAACCAAAGTATTTCATCATCTTTTATGTGTAAATTGACACAAGTTGTTGAACTTTCGTGGGAAAAACACACAAAAAAGAGAGAGTAACTTTTTGATCTCACAGGAAATGTTGTTTTACAGGATTGATTGATTGATTGGTTGGTTGATAAGTTAGTTGGTTGGTTGATAAGTTGGTTGGTTGGTTGATAAGTTAGTTAGTTGGTTGATAAGTTGGTTGGTTGATAAGTTGGTTGGTTGGTTGATAAGTTAGTTAGTTGGTTGATAAGTTGGTTGGTTGATAAGTTGGTTGGTTGGTTGATAAGTTAGTTAGTTGGTTGATAAGTTGGTTGGTTGATAAGTTAGTTGGTTGGTTGGTTGATAAGTTAGTTGGTTGGTTGGTTGGTTGATAAGTTAGTTGGTTGGTTGGTTGGTTGAGAAGTTAGTTGGTTGATAAGTTAGTTGGTTGGTTGATAAGTTAGTTGGTTGGTTGGTTGATAAGTTAGTTGGTTGGTTGATAAGTTAGTTGGTTGGTTGGTTGATAAGTTAGTTGGTTGGTTGATAAGTTAGTTGGTTGGTTGGTTGATAAGTTAGTTGGTTGGTTGATAAGTTAGTTGGTTGGTTGGTTGATAAGTTAGTTGGTTGGTTGATAAGTTAGTTGGTTGGTTGGTTGATAAGTTAGTTGGTTGGTTGATAAGTTAGTTGGTTGGTTGGTTGATAAGTTAGTTGGTTGGTGCTGGAACTTGGAAACATATTTTCAATTGAATAAAAGATACAAAATCACTTTTCAGCGAATGTCCAACATATGCATTTAACCTGAAGCTGCAGTGTGTGAGTTCCTGTGTGTTTGTCTGTCTGTGTGTCTGTCTGTGTGTACATTCATTGATGTGTGTGTGGTACTGTGTGTAGATGTGAATGAGTGCCTCCAGCCGGCGCTGTGTGAGAACGGGCTCTGTGTGAACACCAGGGGGAGCTATAGCTGTGTGTGTAGGGCGGGGTTCATCCTCGACGCCTCCAATGGAATCTGCATCTGTAAGTAACACACACACACACACACACACACAC
>NW_027175931.1:614836-672336 GCF_023055335.1 Clinocottus analis | reverse complement strand
CTACTACAACCTGGCGGAGACGGGAACCTGCAGCCTGCTGGCGACCAACACCAGCCAGCAGGAGTGCTGCTGCACGGTGGGGGAGGGGTGGGGCCTGGGCTGCCAGTACCACGGCTGCCCCCCCACGGACTCAGGTGAGACAGGAAGTAGGACAGGTGGGACAGGAAGTTAGTACTTATGAGACAGGATGTAGTACAGGTGAGACAGGAAGTTAGTACAAGTGAGACAGGAAGTAGGAAAGGTGAGACAGGATGTAGGACAGGTGAGACAGGAAGTAGGACAGGTCGGACAGGAAGTAGGACAGGTGAGACAGGATGTAGTACAGGTGGGACAGGAAGTAGGACAGGTGAGACAGGATGTAGTACAGGTGGGTCGGGAAGTTAGTACTTGTGAGACAGGAAGTTAGTAGCACTTTATTATATTGTTTGTATCCTCAATAGAAGTACCTGAAGCCCTTCAGCTGAGAAGCTGATCAGGTGTGTGTGTGTGTGTGTGTGTGTGTGTGTGTGTGTGTGTGTGTGTGTGTGTGTGTGTGCAGCCCAGTTCCTGTCTCTGTGTCCCAGTGGGAGAGGATACCTGACCAGTGGAGCTGGAGCCTTCAGCTACACAGGTACGATATACTACGATATATATATATATATATATATATATATATATATATATATATATATATATATATATATATATATATATATATATATATATGTGTATGTGTGTGTGTTTTTAAAGTACTGCTCCTCTCCAGATGTGGACGAGTGTAAGCGTTTCCATCCTGAGGTGTGTAAGAACGGAGTGTGTGTCAACAACATCCCCGGATACAACTGCTACTGCTCCAGTGGATACGTGTACAACGGCACGCTGCTGGAGTGTGTTGGTACGCACACACACACACACACACACACACACACACACACACACACACACACACACACACATATTACAATATATGGATTGTAAATGACTAAATGACGAACTATTCAGGTGAAATAACTTTCTCTCTCTCTCTCTCTCTCTCTCTCTCGCTCGCTCTCTCGCTCTCTCTCTCTCTCTCTCAGACCATGATGAGTGTGAGGAGGAGTCCTGTGTGGGCGGAGTCTGTGTGAACACGGTGGGGTCATATTACTGCAGCTGTCCTCATCCTCTGGTGCTCGACGACACGCAACGCAACTGTGTCAACTCCTCCCACCTCACTCTGGGTAAGGCCCCGCCTCCTCTTCCTCCTCCTCTTCCTCCTCTTCCTCCTCTTCCTCCTCCTCTTCCTCCCATATATATGCTAGATCTAGTGGGGCTCACCTCCACCTTATTAAGTACAGTCGGGTACTGAACTGTTGTACTTGTACTTGTGACGGGGTATTTCCACACTGAAGTATTTCCCCCCCACAGACGAGAACCTGTCCCTGTGCTGGCAGCACGTCACAGCCGACCTGGTCTGCCAGAGTCCTCTGCTGGGCGCTCAGGTCACCTTCATGGACTGCTGCTGCCTGTACGGGGAGGGCTGGGGCATGGACTGTGCCCTGTGCCCGCCCACCGACTCCGGTGAGGACCCGCCCCCAACACACCATGTGACCCGCGTCATGTGACTGAAACACACGGCCAGAGCTGTGAACTTAGGGATACGATTATATGAAGGTTAGTTAGTACGTTAGTCATCAAGTAAACACGTAGGTTGGGAGGAAGGTAGGAAGGTAGGTAGGTAAGTAAGTAAGTAAGTAAGTAAGTAAGTAAGTAGGTAGGTAGGTAGGTAGGTAGGTAGGTAAGTAAGTCAGTAAGTCAGTAAGTAAGTAAGTAAGTAGGTAGGTAGGTAGGTAGGTAGGTAGGTAGGTAGGTAGGTAGGTAGGTAGGTAAGTCAGTAAGTAGGTAGGTAGGTAAGTCGGTCGGTCGGTCGGTCGGTCGGTCGGTCGGTCAGTCAGTAGGTAAGTAGGTACCTCTTTAGTCCACAGGGGGCACTAGAACCAACACTACCTCTTTAGTCCACAGGGGGCACTAGAACCAACACTACCTCTTTAGTCCACAGGGGGCGACAGAACAACACGACATGATAGCCTACATCCTCGTAATAACTTGAAGTAATATTTTGAATGCTGGACTGCGACTGGAGTAAATGATTTGAATACTTCTGTGTACTTCATACTTCTACTGAGACTGCGTATATTTCCATCATAACTCTTGCAGACGACTACTCGGCTCTCTGCAGTTCTTTTCTTCCTCCTTTGTTCCCGGAGAGCTTCACTGATCCTGGACCAGAACCCGGAGTGAGACCAGAATACGGACGAGGAAACGCCCGTGAGTGACATCATACCTCCAGTCATCATGTTGTTGATGTTATCTATTTACTTATTAAATGCATTGTTTTATTTCTTGAGCTTTTATTTGTTTGAGGTGTTTCCTCTCTTCTCCTTATCTTCTCATTTCCCCTCCTTGTTTCCTCTTCTTACTCTGACTACTCTCTTCATCTCCTCCTATCCTCTCTCTCCATCTCCTCTCTCCTTGCCTCCTCAGCTCTTGATTACGTCGATCAAGCGATGGTTCCTATCTATGACGACTACTCCCCAGCAGGGGGCGTGTTCGGAGGGAGGACAGCCAATCAGAGGCCAGAGTTCAGAGAGAGGACAGCCTATCAGAGGCCAGAGTTCAGGTGACGACGAAGTCGTTAAATGTTCTCTTGTTTCTGATTAATTTACTCAATATAGATTCACAGTGTTTATTATTTTAGGTTCAAATATTCAAAATGAAAAGGTTTCTGTAAAAACATGTTATTAATGACTTTGACTCTGAGTTTCAACGACTATCTCCCCCCCCCCCCTCCAGCACTGGGTTCTACCCGGATGGAGACCCGTCTTACCTCGTCCCTGCTGACCCGCGGGCTGAGAGGGCGTTCGGGGCTCGACCTCCTCCGTCCCGACCCGACGCTCCTCCTCTCATCCTGGCTCCCTACCAGGAGGAGGGGGAGAGGGAGAGGTGGAGGCCGGGCCCGCCCTTCACCGAGAGAGGAGGAGGAGGAAGAGGAGGAGCACCACCAAGGAGGATCTATGAGAGTGAGATTTAAGAAGATTGTCCATTTGTGTTGAATTTTGATTATTATTAATATAATTTTTAAATGTTATAATCATTTTTATTATCATTATTATTTGATGTGGATATGATTATTACTCCATTACCTCTGCTGGCATCGCCACCCTGCATGTTCTCCTCAGGGCTGAATCATTATAATCACTCCACAAAACTTTGCAGAGCTTCTGCACGAGCAGCGTTGACAGCACACACGTCAAAATACATGGAAACCTGCGGCCTGATGGGTAATCCATGGCCGTGACTTTTCTAAAAGATTCAACCGGCCCTTTCCTTGAACAACTGAAACACGGCACGACATTCGCTTAAATGGGGTTTAGTCGTGAAGAGAGCAACAAAACTCTCATCTTTGTGCCCGTAGGAACTCGCCAGACTTTAACGTAGAGACGTGATTTAAAGTTTAAAACGTTGACACAAGTCTGGAGGTCATTTGCCTAATTGGGCATTTTTTGATAGCGAGCACAGTTTTCATGTAATTATTGTTCAAGTTTCAGAGTTTGCAATGGGTGTGTATGGCGCAGACTGTTCAGAGCTGAGTGAAGCGGCAGGAACTTGTAAAAAAACAACAACATATTTTATTTATTCTTTAGTCCCACAATCCTCTCTCTTCATACAGCATTGATGGATAGAAACGTATTGCAATGTCTTACGGTAGGATCCTTTTCCTCTTCTTCTTCATCATCCTCCTCTTCCTCCTCCAGGGCGTTATGAGTCCTATGCCGGCCTGAGTGCAGCAGAGGATTGTGGGATACTTCAGGGCTGTGAGAACGGCCGGTGCATTCGTGTTGCTGAGGGTTACACCTGTGACTGTTACCAAGGATACGAGCTGGACATGACCTCCATGACCTGTACAGGTGAGCAGAGATTATTATTATTACCTACTTCCACCCAAACTAACTTACTTGTTTACTTACCTACCGAGCTACTTACTAGCTTACGTACTAACTAACTTACTTGTTTACTTACCGACTTAATTACTAATGGTCTTCCTTACTTGCGTACTTACATACTTATGTACTTACTTACTATTTTACTAACCTACCTAACTATTTACTCGCTTGAGTCCTTTCTTACTCACTTACCTACCTAGCTCCTGACTAGCTTACCAATGTACCAACTTGTTTATTTCCTTACTAGATGAAATGCTTACAACCTCACTTGATAACTAACTCTCTCTCTCTGTGTGTGTGTGTGTGTGTGTGTGTGTGTGTGTGTGTGTGTGTGTGTGTGTGTGTGTGTGTGTGTGTGTGTGTGTGTGTGTGTGTAGATGTAAACGAGTGTGAGGACAGCGTCTCCGTGGACTTCCCGTGTGTGAACGCTCGCTGTGTGAACACGGACGGCTCGTTCCGCTGCGTCTGCCGGAGAGGATACGTCATGTCGCGCCGGCCCAACCACTGTGTGTCCGCGTAGACCGGACAGAACCGGAGAGAACCGGACAGAACCGGACCGGCCCACTCTAGACAATCCACACAACGGCACACGGGCTGGACTACATTCCTCTGAACTGGGCTGAACCCGGGATGCACTGGGAGAGACTGGCACCAGTTCTCGCTCACTGAGCGCTCGTCGGCCTCTCGCTCAACCTTCTTCTTCTCTCTGCTAATAAAACGTAGCTTCACGGGTTCAGAGCTCCACGGGACCGAAGTTCTGAGTTCTTTCTCTTCTTGTTGGAACGAACTGGACCGACTGGTTTAACAACTGAAACATTCTATTAGTCAAAAGAATGAACCGTGTTTATGTTTTCATATTTAGATGTCTTAATATTTACAATACACACATGAACAACACGTTTCATATAAATACTTGAAACGTGTTGAATATTTAGATTCTGACCCCTGAATGTCTCTCCAGGAAACCCCTGAACCAAAAAGGCTTTTAATGTTAATTCTTTTAATATTTCTCCACATCGTTTCAGTGTTTTTTCAATATTAAAAATAATAAAAGTGTTTTATGTTTGTTGATATTCTAAATAACCAGATGAATTAAATGTTTATTATTTCAACAAGTTACAAACAAAACTTTTTAATGTTTAATGTTTGATTATAAACAGGTTGAATATTTACACCATCTGTTTGATCCACAGAGGAAGCGGAAAGAAAATATTGTCAAATTTTAGAAATATGAATGAATGAAAAGTCAATTTAGCGTTAGCATGCTAGCGTGAACATGTTTAGCGTTAGCTAGCAAACCTGCGTCTTTGTTGTTCGTTGTGTAGAACGTACAGTTCGTTATGAACATTCTTTATTATGAGCCAGCTAGCTAGAAGCTAACAGCTAAGGCTAACATAGCTTCTAGCTGTTAGCTTCAGAGCTAAACCAGCATCTTATTGACACTAACTTGCTGTGCAAGAAATCCCTTTTTCTTTTAGTACAAAGTGACTGCACACTTTTAGATTTGTTGTACAATAAGTACAACATGTACAACAAGTACAACATGTACAACATGTTCAACAAGTACAACATGTACAACATGTTCAACAAGTACAACATGTACAACAAGTACAGGATGCTCATTCATTGGTTCAGGCCCTGGTTTAGTTTTTTAAATCGTAACTTTTATGGTTGATTCACATTTTGTATCATTATTGTTTTCTCACAAGAAATGAAAATATATTTGCACAATTTTATTGAAACCGATCTGTTGTTTGTGTTGTTTGATGAGAACAGAGAGGATGTGAGTACAAATACTGGACATAGAAGTATAAATGGAAGTACTCAAGTAAAGTACTCATCACTCTCCACAACTTGTTGAGTCACTTCAGGAGGAACTCACGTACTGATCCTCCTGAAGGCCTCTAAGCCACTTATCTCTCTCACACACACACACACACACACTCACACACACACACACACACACACACACACACACACACACACACACACACACACACACACACACACACACACACACACACACTAAGGCAGCATTAATGGGATTATGAGGTTCACCCAATACTGAGGTGGAAACTGTGAGCCAGCAGAATATCAGCTTCAACACACACACACACACACACACACACACACACACACACACACACACACACACACACTAGAAATAAAACTGCTGTGTTTGTTGTTTCTCTTCATGTTTGGCCCTAAAAATGTCATTTCATCATTTTTAACATCTTATTATAATATATTTATTATATAATAATGAATAATTATGAATATTACTATGAACTCTAATCATTGTGAATATATATATATATATATATATGTATATATATATATATATATATATATATATATATATATATATATATATATATATATATATATATATATATATAGTTATATTCATAATGAATAGAGTTGACTTTGCCCTTTTGTTCAATTTCTTTCTGGTCCTCTTGAGTTCTCGTCTTGCAGTGCAGAGGGGCGGGGCCTCGGAGCACAAAGGGGCGTAGTCTCGGACCGCAGAGGGGCGGGACCTCAGAGCGCAGAGGGGTGGGGCCTCAGAGCACAAAGGGGCGGAGTCTCAGACCGCAGAGGGGCGGGGCCTCAGAGTGCAGGTGATCCATATCAGGTGAGTTGGTCAGCTGGTGGGAACCTTGTCGGGATTTCTCTGCGTCATCCAGATTTACAGTTTATCAGGAGATAATCTCCCTGCTGACGTCACGGTTCGTTCAAGGTATTATGAATACTCTGGTACACGTCAGTACTTCATCTCTGCAGTAGTTTTACCAGAGACCACACAGGAGACGTGTTTTCCTATTGAATGAATCTATATTTGTATATTTAAGTGTTTAGGAATCTGTTGTCTGAATGAATTTTCAAAAATAATGAGACTTAAATAACTTATTAATAAAAGATAACTTCCACCCATCCCTTTCCCTTCCCCCATATTATATATATATATATATATATATATACATATATATATATATATATACATATATATATACATATATATATATATATATACATATATATATATATACATATATATATATATATACATATATATATATATATATATATATATATATATATATATATATATATATATACATACATACATAAGCTGCAGATGTAGGTGAGACTGATCTGAGCTGCGTGAACATCTGAGTGAGATTAGGACTCAGAGTGTACACACACACACACACACACACACACACACACAATAATCCTCTCTGTCTCCGTTCTGAACACAAAGCATAAACTTAATATTTCTTAGTAAAACTAACAGTTCACAATATTTAAACAATATTTAGAGCAATAAGCAGTCATAATGATGAGTACAAATATCATTATCATTATTATTAATGACCCAATTATTTTTTATTTCGACAGTATGTATATTAATTTAATATTTAAGTATATTAAGATAATCTCTATATTTGCATATGTCATTTAATTTAATTTAAAGTACTTTTTAAGTAGTGCTCCTCTCTTTTAACTTCATGTTTGTTTATCTTTCTATTATTATTAATATTAAGCAAAAGGATTTTTTTTTTAATCCCACAGAGTCAAACTGTTTGCAGATCAGTGCGTTCCTGTTATTGATTATGATATGAAATCATCTTCAGTGGCCTACATCTGTCACGGCCCTGATCAATACAGACGATAGGAGAAGATGCTGCACGTTGATTGGCTGATCCCCCAGGCCCCGCCCCCTCAGAGAGGACACATAAATATCAGCAGAGACACCTCCGAGGCTCAGAGTCCGCCTGAGTCCAGCTGCGCGTCCGTCGTTGTCTCTGCGGGAGACGCCGGGTCAGAGGTCAACGTTTCGGTTTCCCACTTTTTCTCTCTGCACCTGAAAGCAGCATCAGAAAGCACCCTTTTCCTGACTGTAAGCTGAGTGTGTGAACGCACCGTGGAGCCACCGAATCATTCATCATTCATCTGGTTGGTTGGATTTGTCAGACTGTGAAAGATCTGGTCTGGAATCAGGATCAGAATCAAGATCAGGATCTGGATCTGGATTAGGATCAGGATCAGAATCTGGATCAGGATGGAGCTGAAGGACTTCTGTCTGACAGACGACTGTCGCTTCATCAGTCCACATCGGTGAGAAACTAAATACTATAGTAATAATAATAATAATAATAATAATAATGATAATACTTCATTCATGAGGAGGAGCTTCTGTAGTACCAATAAGTACTTCTAGAGTAGTGGATGTTTTAGAAGTAGTAGGATAAACCTCAGCAAGACATCAATCACATTGCAGCCAGAACACTGAAATATTACTTACTTATGGATAAATAATACTTGTTGGTGTGTGTTGTACTTATATATAAATAATACTTGCTTGGTATATGTTGTACTTACTTATACATAAATAATACTTGTTGGTGTGTGTTGGTGCATCTTGAACTGAGTCCCTCCGGTGTGGAATCAGAGGCGTTCAAGGTCCAGGAAGAAAGTTAGGGCCTTATTTATGAAAAATGAATTACTAAAACTATCTAACTTTACTTAATCAAAGTGAAACTTAGCAGAGAAACTGTGAACACATGGAGATGTTTTATAGTAGAAAGAAAAGAGATGATTTCATCATTAAAAAGAGGGTATACATTCTGAAAGATCTTTTTCTTTCCCGTGTTCTATCATCAACCAGTAAACCAGTAACACAGATTCTGCTACATGAACCTCTGAACTGGTCTCACAAGACTTCTCTGTATAGTTTACCTTTTGAAATTATTCAAATAGCCCTTGTGGTTGAGGAGATATTCTGTGTTTAGTGAGCGGATGCAAACCTTTCAGGATCTTTGAAGCGTTGCTCTGGATCACAGACGTTGCTCCACAGACACCTTTATTTATTATTTATCCAAAAAATGCAATGAGGGAGGCTTTTATTCTGAAAATCCTTGTTTTTTTCATTGTTACGTTGTCTCATCACGGCTGTTTAATCTCACACTCTTCGTCCTCCTCAGCCTTATGGACTCCTCCTCTTCCTCCTCTTCCTCCCCAGCTGATGAAGTTCAGTCTCCGGACTCTGGTCTCAGCCCCTCACACCGGCCCTTCCTCCTCCCCAGTCCGACCTCCTCGTCTTCCTCTTCCTGCTCCTCCTCATACAGTCTCCTCTGTGGAGCGCCAGAGTCCGACTCCCCGACTGGATCTATTTCCAGCGGCGGGGGCGTCGCGGCGGCCGTGTGTTTTCCCACAGACTCGTTTTCAGCTCAGGTGAAGAACGTTTCACTTTGTTTTGGTCCAAAGAGTTCCCATTTCCTCCAGTTCCTTCCATTAAAAACAAGTGGTCTCCTCTGGCAGGTGGACCTCATCCTGAGGGGCGACTACCTGACGCCCGCGGGTGCTGTGGGCGCCAAGAGGCTCTGCCTGGTGTGCGGGGACCTAGCCTCCGGGTACCACTACGGAGTGGCGTCCTGCGAGGCCTGCAAGGCCTTCTTCAAGAGGACCATCCAAGGTGAGAGCCCACGGAGCCCAACAAACGACCTCATAGAGACACACAACCACCACAGAGAGACACACAACCACCACAGAGAGACACAACCACCACAGAGAGATACAACCACCACAGAGAGACACGCAACCACCACAGAGACACACAACCACCACAGAGACACACAAAAGAAGGCCTTGGTTAGCGTGTGAAGCTGTGAGCTGCTGGGTCAGAAGTACTCCCACAACATTGTACTTCACTGCAGTTCAGTACCATAACGTACTACTTCTACTCTCCACTGAGTCATCTGACCAGGGGTCAAGGCAGGATGTGATGTCATTGACCTTCCTGTTTGTGGTTACCTAGGCAACATCGAGTACAGCTGCCCGCTGGTGAAGGAGTGTGAGATCACGAAGAGGAGGAGGAAGGCCTGCCAGGCCTGCCGCTTCCACAAGTGCCTCCAGGCCGGCATGATGAGGGAGGGTACGTCAGGGAGACTTCCCATGAGGCTTTGCTGCGTTGTTGAAACGTGACGGACCACAAAGAGACATAAAAAGACTCACAACAGTGTGTGTCTGCTGTGTGTTGCAGGAGTGCGCATGGACCGAGTGAGAGGAGGCCGACAGAAGTACAAGAGGCGGCTGGAGAGCCTGAGCTGCTACAGCCGAGCTGCTCACAGCCTCCAGGCCGTCGGCAGTGAGTTCCCTCAAGAAGCTCCGACACAACAACACCACAACATCACCACAACGTCACCACAACAACACCACAACAACACCACAACAACACCACAACGTCACCACAACTTTGTTACAACTTCACCACTACTTCCCCACGTCGCTGATGTTTTATTAACCCTCGTCTGTCTTTTAGGAAACAAGGTGGTGTCCCATTTGCTGCTGACAGATCCCGCCCCCCTGGCTGCCAATCAGGACGATTCGACCAATGACGGCAGCCTGCGGGACCTGCTGACGCTGTGTGACCTCCTGAACCGGGAGCTGCTGCTTCTGATTGGCTGGGCCAAACAGATCCCAGGTAGACGTCACCTGAGTGGCTGATCTCTCTCACCAGATTTCTGCTTCGTCATCACCAGATCTTTGAAATAAAAGGGATTTTTCATTTAATTGCTATAATTATTTTTGTACTATTGAAATTGTTAATTTACGAAATATGTAATTTTACAAAAAAACTTTTTTTCAACTTGCTGGATATTATATTAAAGTATCATACTTTCTACTAATATTTAATGATTTGCATATTTATTGAAGACACCCGACACCTCCTCTGCCCCGCCCCCTCTCAGGTTTCTCTGGGCTTTCATTGGTCGACCAGATGTCGCTGCTGCAGAGCGGTTGGATGGAGGCCCTGCTGGTGGGCGTGGCCTGGCGGTCGCAGGCCGCAGAGGGGGAGGAGCTTGTTTTCGCCGGTAACCTACGGCTGGACCGG
Source organism: Clinocottus analis (assembly GCF_023055335.1). Taxonomy (NCBI): domain Eukaryota; kingdom Metazoa; phylum Chordata; class Actinopteri; order Perciformes; family Cottidae; genus Clinocottus; species Clinocottus analis. Next base: position 661,479 of record NW_027175931.1, on the reverse strand, counting down.
GCCCAGTGTCGAGCCGCGGGATTGGCCGACCTGTACGAGGCGCTGCGTCACCTGACGGCGAGATACCAGGTGATGGACCTGAGCCCCGAGGAGGTGGTGACACTGAAGGCCATGGCGCTCGCCAACTCCGGTACGCACAGGAAGTACCTCAAGTACTGCACTCACGGTACTGTACTGTACTCACAGTATTGTACTCATTGTACTGTACTGAGTACACATTTGGGTACTCAATATTGACTTTTCTGTTTTCTGCTAACTTCTACTTCAATACATTTGAATTAAAATGTAAATATTGTAGTTTACTTTTTCTTTTCTTTTTTTTTTTTTTTTAACTTTTTGACAAACTGACTTCAGGAAATACTTTTTATTGTATTTTTTTTACTTTTAATGGAAAAACTGTGACTTAAAAAAAAAAGATTGACAAACTGTAACTTTACCAAACAGTTTCATTGTCATTTTATGATTTATTGACAAACTATGTCACTTACATTTTTTTGAGATTTTTTAACTTTCTTGACAAACTGACTTAAAAAAAATATTGACACACAATGTTTTTTTTTACTTTTACTTGCAGCTAGTTAAACATGTGGAGAACTGTTTATTTATATATATATATATATATATGTGTGTGTGTGTGTGTGTGTTCCTCACTAGTGGAAAATAGGCAGCTGCATCAGATGCCCTGCGGACTAAAGATCTGACACACAAACTGTGTGTATGTGTGTGTGTGTGTGTTTGTGTGTGTGTGTGTGGAGGGGTTATTGATATTGATCAGCGGCTGAGAAGCTTCACTGTATTGATTAGTTACTTACAGCTTGGTCTCAATTTCTGTCTGAATATGACGTCATCGGGAAGTACTCACAAGTACACAACTATGACCCCTTTTATATAGCAAAGTATCAGTTGTAAAAGGTAAAAGTACACAAGTATTATCACCTTCATGCAGTGGCTAAGCCTTTGATGACCTAAACACAAACACTAAGTTATAGTTATTTCATAATGTAATAGTTCTCCACTAATCCTCTCCATGTGTCATAGTGATGTCATCGTGTCATTGTGATGTCATCATGTAACTTCCTTCTTCCTCTGCTGCTCTGCCTTCAGCCTGCAGCTGCTTTCATGAAGCTGCTTTTAAGAGTTTCATCCAATCAGATTCCTCCTCCTGTGTCTCTATGGGAGCAGAGCAGTTTAACCCTTTGCAGGTTAAAGGACACGGGGAGTGGACGTTGTGGTTGATCGTCATGGACTTCAACCAATCAGAGCTTTAGTTTGACATGTGGGCGTGTTCTTTGCCTGTGAGGTGGCGTCAGCACTAACATGCGCTGTGATTGGCCAGTGGACCAGCGTGACGTCAGTCAACAGTAAACTAGCTAGCTGCTAGCTGCTAGCAGGTATCAGTAGCAGTCAGAAGAGTTCAGACTGAAACAAGAGAAGTGATGACATGTAAATATTCTGCTTGCTGTAGTTTTTACACTCGATGGCTGAAGGAGGAACGTGTTGGTGGATCTACTGACCACTCCTTCCTCACGGAGGGTTATGAGCTGACGATGCTAACATCGACTGCCGACCAGGCACGTTCATCCTAAAACTCATGCAGACTTCTTCCAGAAACAGGACTGGAGGCCAGACGTCCTCTCTGGTCCAGGACCGTGGAAACCGTAACCGTGTAATCTTTAAAAAACAGAAATACTTTCATGAGGTTTCAACAGGAAACAGAGACAGTGGGACTACTTTCAGCGGCGGATGAATCTACATTTAGAGAGAGATGAAGAACAGCGAGGCTCATTGAAGTTTGATGAGGAAGAGGAAGAGGACTTGTTATTCCTCTATTGTTGTTGGTGCTAATGTTGCTAACGTTGATGACCGCCGTGTGTTCACAGCTGATCAATAACATCTGACTGTCTAGAGTGCTTGAACACTCCTGCTGAAGCAGTGCATGATGGGACACTTCCAGCTGAAGTCTGGTCACTCTCCCACTGTCTGAGCCTCAGATCAATATCAATAAAGAGTATTGATCGACTCGTTCTGGATCTATAAACGGTTAACTGTCTGCTGTGTGTGTGTGTGTGTGTGTGTGTGTGTGTGTGTGTGTGAGTGAGTGTGTGTGTGTGGTACAAACACCCACAGGCTGACCTTGACCTTTCTCTTATCGCCAAAAGGGACTTTATTTTGAAGTTGACACATTTGACGGTTTTGCGAGGTAAACAAATATATTCTTTATTGTACAAGTATACAAGTACAAGTACAGGAGGAAGTACAAAGCATGTTCATGATATAAATGTATACTATTCATAAAATATCTGGATTAACAAATAAAAGTCAGAAAGAAGTAGGAAAGATTTGTAATCTTATAATCATGAGGTGCTTTATTTTGTTAAAAACAGGAAGTCTTATGTAACATTTTTACCTCATAGATATAAAATAAGATAAAATAATACTTTATTCGTACCACAGTGGTGAAATTACAGGAACAGTGCACAGAGAGACACATAGTACATACAAACATCAGGTAGTATAAATAAACAGTACAGAAGAATACAGTAGCAATATTACATATAGAGACAGAATAAAACAAGTATATAACAAGTATATACAAGTACTATGAGTGTAATTAAAGTGGCCAAATGATTAAAGTGATGAAGTGTTTGTGTCCACTGAGAGCTCAGCTGGTTGTGCAGCCGGACTGCAGCAGGAAGGAAGGAAGGACTTCCTGTGACATGTAGTACATATATATATATATATATATATATATATATATATATATATATATATATATATATATATATATATATATATATATATATATATATATGTATATATATATCTCTGTCCCTCAGACGCGGACCCGGTGGACGGGCCGGACTCGGTGCAGCGGCTGCAGGACGCCCTGCAGGAGGCGCTGCAGCAGCAGGAGGCGTCCTGCAGGGGGCGGCGCCGCGCCGGCCGGCTGCTGCTGAGCCTCCCGCTGCTGCGGCAGACGGCCGGCGCCGCCGCCGCCAACCTGCTGCGGCTGCACCGGCACGGCGGGGTGCCGCTGCACCGCCTGCTGCTGGAGATGCTGGACGCCAAGGCCTGAGCTCCTCTTCATCACCTTCATCATCGTCATCATCATCATGCTGCTGGAGATGCTGGACGCCATGGCCTGAGCTCCTCTTCATCACCTTCATCATCGTCATCATGCTGTTGGACATGATGGACGCCAAAGCCTGAGCTCCTCTTCATCACCTTCATCATCGTCATCATCATCATCATCATGCTGCTGGAGATGCTGGACGCCAAGGCCTGAGCTCCTCTTCATCACCTTCATCATCGTCATCATCATCATCATCATGCTGCTGGAGATGCTGGACGCCAAGGCCTGAGCTCGTCTTCATCACCTTCATCGTCATCATCATCTTCCTCTTCCTCTCCATCATCATCATCTTCGTCCTGCTCGGATTTGAAAAAGTTTAGATTTTTAATCTATTTTTGGAAAATACAAAATGTATGTTTTTTATCACGTGAACTTTTCTTCCAGTTGTGTGTTTGTGTGCGTGTGAGTGAGTGAGTGAGTGAGTGAGTGAGTGAGTGAGTGAGTGTGTGTGTGTGTGTGTGTGTGTGTGTGTGTGTGTGTGTGTCCGTCCTTTCTCTGATCAATGTTCACTGGACTTTCATTTTGAAGTTGACAAATTTGAAAGTTTTGCAAAGTAAAGAAATACATTCTGTATTGTATAAGTACACAGGTCGCAGTACAGGAAGTACAGCAACACGGTGAGGACTGGTGGTGTTGTTTCCTAACAGCTGATCAGTTATTGATTGCTGATCATTTGAACTGTTAACTGACTCAAGTTGATGTATGGTTTCTGGAATAAAACATTATTTTTCAAATTATTCTTGTTTCTTTAATCTTTAATGTTGCAGCTAAAGGTTTTAATTATGCTATTAATATCATCATTTATTATAATGTATACATTTAACCTTTCTACTGGACGCTACATCATTATGTTGTGATACTAAATCATTATTTCTGAGAAATATTATAATTATATTTTAGAAAATGTTTCATGTTTTATCCAAAATTATAATTCTTTACAAATATTGGGATCATTTTGTGATACTACATGATTGATTTTTTTTATCCGTCTTTATTGTCTTGACTGGCGGAAAGGAACATGACGTCACTAGGACGCGTCACCTCATGAATATTCAAGATCCTTCTGCATCCTGCAGGATGCGGCTCCAGCTGTCACACTGAAAACACTGAAAACACGCAAAACACGCGTTTACTGACGCTGTTAGCCAACATGCGGGACAGGCGTGTGCGCGTGCACGGTACCCGATCGATCGGCCGCATCTGAAACTATCGATTAGTCTCGTGGAGGAAGTTTATCTGTGTTTCCTCACTTCAATATGAGGACTGAGTGGAGCGGCTGACAGCAGCTAACGGGCTAACAGGAGCCAACGGGCTAGCAGCAGCTAGTGGGCTAACAGAGCAGCTATCGGGCTAACAGCAGCCAACTGGCGAGCTGAGCAGCCAACGGGCTAACTGAGCAGCTAACGGGCCAACAGCAGCTAACGGGCTAGCAGCAGCTAACGGGCTAACAACATGGACGCGCTGCTGGACTTTGAGGAGTGTGTCAAAGACTCACCTGACTTCAGGTAAGTACACACACACACACACACACACACACACACACACACACACACACACACTCCTTAGCATCCACAAACTGCGCATGCGCAGAAGTCCTGATGATGTTCTATTTCTTTTGTGCAGACTGAAGCTCGAGCTGTTCGAAGCCGATGTTTCTGTGCTGGAGACACAAGTAGACAAGGTACAAGTACTACTACTATTACCAGTGACGAGTAATACTACTTCTACTACTGTCACTGCTGTTAATACTACTACTACTACTACTACTACTACTACTACTACTACTACTACTGTTACTGTTGTTAATACTACTAGTATTGCTGCTACTTGTATTACTGTTGATACCTTTACCGCTACTACTACTATTACTACCACTTCTCCAACTACTACTGTACTACTGCCACAACAATACTACTACTACTACTACTACTACTACTACTACAACTAATACTAGGTAATACTACTACTACTGCCAAAACAATACTAGTGGTGATACTACTACTGCTACTAGGTAATACTACGACTACTACTACTACTGTAACAACTAATTCTAGTGGTAATACTACTACAACAACAACTAATAGTTGGTAATACTACTACTACTACCACTACTACTACTACTACTACTACTACTACTACGACTACTACTACTACTACTACTGTAACAACTAATTCTAGTGGTAATACTACTACAACAACAACTAATACTTGGTAATACTACTACTACTACTACTACTACTACTACTACTGTAACAACAACTAATACTCGTGGTAATAATGCTACTACTGCGACAACATCTAATACTTGTGGTACTTGAGCTACTACTGTTGCTGCAGCCACTAACACTAGAACATCTCCTGGTACTTGTACTGTGAAGTACAAGTACTGTGAAGTACAAGTACACGTCTGCTGCCCCCGGTGGCTGAGCAGCTCCATGTCTGCTAGTACTTTAGTGAGCGATGTCGTTGGACCCGTGCGGAGCTCTCATTGGTCGGTGACCTGTGTCTCTGACCAATCAGGTGATGAAGCTGTGTGGGAAGATGGTGGAGGCGGGACAAGCGTACAGCGCAGCCAATCAGCTGTTCCTGAGCGGCCTGGCTGAGCTCGCCATGTTCCAGAAGGAGAACGACGTCATCACAGTATGGAGCTAATAAATGCTAATGCTAACGTGTAGAAGTCAGTGGTATAGAGTAACATAGTACTTTACTCTAAAATAGTATTTGACTGTGTGGTATTAGTTCTTTTACTGGAGTATTTGTACTCTAGCTAATCTTAACGTATTTATCTTGACACAATTCAAATAATAGATCATTATTAATATCTAGTTAATTCATTTATTTATTTAATAGGCATATGTATTGATTTAACAGATTTAAGTCCTGATCACAATATTGATCTCTGACTCTTCCCCGAGGTCAGCAGCTCTGCTATTACTGTGAAAGGTTGCTCACTGACTTCCTGTTTCCCTCCCTTCAGAACTGTCTGAACCAGTTCAACCAGAGCCTGCAGGAGATGGTCAGCTTCCACACTGTGAGTACACACACACACACACACACACACACACACACACACACACATACACACACACACACACACACACACACACACACACACACACACACACACACACACACTGTATTGTTTTGTCCCAGATCTGGATGAGAGCCTGTTAGGGATTAGAACTTCTTGATCTTCTGTCCTCAGATGTTGTTTGATCAGACTCAGAGAGCCATCAACCATCAGCTGACCAACCTCTGTGCACAGTAGGTCCAACACACACCCCCACACACACACACACACACGCACACACACGCACACACACGCACACACACACAGCCTGACCGTGCCGTGTCCTCTCTGAGGTTCCTGCCCCAGCTGGTGGAGACCAGGAGGGAGTTTGTGCGGATCGGAGAGGATCTGGAGGCGGCGGCCCTGAAGAGCGCTCAGGCGTCTCGTCACCGAGCTGCTGAGGCTGAGCGGGCGAGTCACCTGATGCTCGCCACCAGGAAGTGCTACCAGCACTTTGCCCTGGACTACTGTCTGCAGGTACACACACACCAGCACATTGTCCTGGACTACTGTTTGCAGGTACACACACACCAGCACTTTGCCCTGGACTACTGCCTGCAGGTACACACACACACTGAAACGTTCCGCTTCATGTGTTTTAGCTCAACACCTTCAAGACTCAGCAGAGACTGGACGTCTTGAACTCAGTGAGTTGTTCTTTGACTTTAATGGGACCAGATCCATAATGATAATGATGATTATGATGATGATGATGTTGTTGTTGTTGTTGTTGCTGCTGCCTGGCTCTCCATTCACTGTAAACCCGAACGTCCTAAGTAATTAACTAAATTAAGTAGTGTATACTCAAAGTTATAGAAAACGTTCTATTAACTTAACTATGTCAAGTTGCTGTAACATGTTCTTCTTTTTTGAGTAATTTTAACTAAGCATTTTTGATTTAATGGAACTATTTTGTGTATAAGTAGGCATTACTTAAAAACATAACTTAAGTACAACTTAATATAAATAAGTAATTACATACTAAGAATGATAAAGTCCTGTTATTTCTATTGTTTCAAACAGAGATGATTTAAAAAAGGACCTAATTTATATAGCACATGCTAAAATACAATAAAATCTCACTAAGTTAGCAACATATTGACAAATAAAACATCACTTTTTAGCGACCGTTATCAAAGTGCATTATGGGAATTAGGCGGGCGAAGTAGACTTTCCTTCCGTCCTGCACTCTTTTGGACCAGGCTTCTGTCATCATCGGCTCAGACTGTTTTCAAGGTGAGTAAAATCATAAGTGTTTATATATATATATATATATATATATATATATATATATATATATATATATATATATATATATATATATAAAGTTGATATATGTAATGTGTGAAGTTGAATTGTTACAATCAGCCAGTTGCCAAACCTCAAAAACGTAAAACTTATTTAAAAAAAAAATGATTTTCCGGACTTTCGCTTTGCCAGCGACATTACTCTGTCTGCTCCACTCACCGAGACTTCAGTCTTCTCTGCCAGTGTGTCTCTCTACTTAAGCGGTGGCTGGTTTGAACGCAGAGACGCAACTGGCAGCTACGTAACGTTACGTGCTAACGTACGTTAGCTAACGTCAGGTAACGTTAGCTAGAGTACGTGCTAACATACGTTAGCTAACGTCAAGTAACGTTAGCTAGAGTACGTGCTAACCTACGTTAGCTAACGTCAAGTAACGTTAGCTAGAGTACGTGCTAACCTACGTTAGCTAACGTCAAGTAACGTTAGCTAGAGTACGTGCTAACCTACGTTAGCTAACGTCAGGTAACGTTGGCCGAGGCGCACAGCTGACACTAGCTTTTTCGACTGACAAAAAGGCGGCTAACGTCTGTGTTAACCTACGTAATCTAGCCAACGTGACTTGACGTTAGCTAACGCACGTTAGCACGTACTCTAGCGAACGTTACTTGACGGTGCACATCAGACCAGCCGAGGAGCACGGCGGACAGTATTCCACTAGCTTGTTCGACCGAGAAAAATGCGGCCAACGAACGTCCGCTCGCTAACGTAACTTAACGGTGAATCCCGGACTTGAAACCACGGTCTTATTTTCAGTCAAACAAGCTAATTAAATCAAATATTGTCCTCCCGTGCTTCTCGGTTGGTCGAGCAGTAGCGCCCGGTGTTTCTGCATCCAGCTTGCCGTCACTTGCAGCTCTGGCATTTCTTTTGTTTGTATGCACGTCGTTCTGTTCATTCATTTTGGTGTAAATCTGGACTTTCTGCACAGTTGCAGATAGAGATTCGGCTACACTTTTGTTCTGCGCTAACGCCACCAAACTTCAGACAGGTTTTGTCAAGCTAAGTAAGTTATTCAAGACATGTAGTTATACCGTGGCAAATAAAAAAGCACATTATTGTTGGACCCTGCATAGTAAATATTAAATGGGTAGTAATTTACAGTAGTGTTATTAAGACTGGAACCACCACCTCTCTCTCTCTCTCTCTCTCTCTCTCTCTCTCTCTCTCTCTCTCTCTCTCTCTCTCTCTCTCTCTCTCTCTCTCTCTCTCTCTCTCTCTCTCTCTGACAATGTTTTAGTGTGGTAACCCTAAATCATACACATCAGCTTGCCTGTTTGATAAAAATAAAACGTTTTGCTGTATTCAAGTCAACAATTCATGAATGTGTTCTGTTCATGAATACCATCTTCCTAATTGATGTTTAACCTTTAGCACGGCACAGATCATATTTTACTTAACTTTGTATTTGCTTGCAAAAAAGAAAGATGATTGGTCTCAAAAGGTTTGTCTAAAAACATGTTAACTAATAAGTATTTAATCGCTATTTTCCGCCCAAAAGTTATGTAAAACAAATTGAAAACATGTCATTTTAAAGCAGTGTTAGCTGTAGTCCATGATTATGTTTTGGTAAGCTACTAGTAACTAACTTGTTGTTGTATTAAGTATGAGCAATTCTGTTAAAGAGTTTTAGATGGTGGTCTTGACTTTGTCATTTTTTTCTTTGCCTTTTAGGTTGATGGTTCCAAAATGATCTGGAAGTGTAAGTTGAGCGCAGCTTCTTTCACCTCCAGAATACAGTTATTTAGACACTATGGGCCGTGTTCTTCAAGGTCAACGGCGAATAAAACAAGAACATTTTAAAGATGTATTTAAAAACAGAGCCTATAAAAGATATTTTAGCAGTACGCTTTTTTAAAAAGGTGAGTTTTCAGCTCACGTTTAAAAGCCTCTGCAGTCTGTGGGTCGGGGAGGGTATTCCACAGCCGCGGAGCTGCAGAGGAAAAGGCCCGGTCGCCCATAGTGCAGAGCTTGGTTCTGGAGACTTGGAGGGTGAATGATGAGGTCTGGAGGGTGAGCAGTTCTTTTAGGTTTTGGGGGTCATGTCGGTCAATGCACTGATGAGTGAGAGCTTATACTGAATTCTATGCGTGATATAGGCTTTCTGTCGGGAAAAGAGGTCAAATGTTAGAATCATCTAAAGTTGCTTAAGTATATTTTAAAGTTATTTTTGGTCTATTTATTTTAATTTATAAATGTTTATTTATTTTTCTCTTTAATTTTAATACTGCAGTGTGCTAAAAGGGAGCGGGCAATGGAGATGTTCATGACTTTAGCATACATTGAGTTGGTTAAACTCAATGTATTTAAGGCAATTGATTGCCACAAACATTGAAGTTTCAAGTCACATGTTTCTAAGTAAACTAATTCAACATTTTTGAGTACTGTGTACTTAAAACGATGACAATGCAAACTAATAAACATTGAGTTTGGTTAACACAAAATGGTGTGGTTGTGTAGTCATTTTTTCAAGTTCTGTGAACTCATTCCAGTGGTTTAATAATAACTGAAAATAGTTGAGTTGCATTAACAGAAACTGTAAGTCATATTAACTTCAAATATTTGAGTTCAGCTAAATGAGCATTTTAATTTAACTGTAATCAAAAGGTACAAGTAGCAAGTCATCTAACCTTTTAAACCTTTGACTTTTAAGTTCATCAACTCAAAGAATGTAAGGCAATCGATTGCCTCTATTTTTTGAGTTCTAACTTATTCGGGTCCACAGTGTTGATGTAACCGATGGAGTTGAATAACGATGAGTTTCATGTGTCACAGTCGTGTTTCTGTGGGCTGTCAGGTGTTCTCCTTCGTCCACGCTCAGTTCACCTTCTTCCACCAAGGGTTCGACCTCCTGAGGGACCTGCAGCCCACCATGAAGACCATGGCCGCGCAGGTGTTCACACACACACACACACACACACACACACACACACACACACACACAGTAATTGTAGCCCCCTCCCCCTCATTGTCTGTGACACTAAAATGAGACAGTAGTGATGTCATGCATTTCACTCTTTGGCCTCTTCAAACACACCAGACTCCATTCCTAAAACCAGTGATTTAACCGCTCAGCGCTCAGGAGCTGCTGGTCTCCACCGGTCAGTTAGTTTGTGTTATTGTGAGACTTTGGTGTTTTAAAGGGTCGGTACAGATTTACCAAAGTCTCACAAACACAAACACACTCCCTGATGGAGCAGCAGCAGCGCAGCAGCTCTGAGCGGTTAAATCACTGGTTCTGTCAATGCAGTCTGGTGCCAGCTTATCCGTGCAGCAGTGCATTGCGTTGTACTGCAGTAAAACCCTGTGTGTGTGTGTGTGTGTGTGTGTGTGTGTGTGTGTGTGTGTGGAAGCAGCTCATACGAGCAGCCTGGTTAGCATCAGCGGCCCTTTAACGTGTGTCATGAACTCACCGCACGCCTGTGTTGCAGCTGTCGCAGTCGTCAGCAGAGTGTGCAGCGAAGAGGAAAGAGCTGGAAAACACACACCTGCTGGTCCAGCAGAGAGTAAGAACTCCATCACTCAGGATCTCTCAATCTAATGGCTGCTGGAGAAACACAAGCAGACACAGTTTAAGAAGTGTGTGTGTGTGCGTGTGTGTGTGTGTTTAGGATGCTTCTGGAGAGCAGTCCGTCTCCTTGTGTCCTAGCAGTGACGTCATCATCCAGGGTTACCTCTTCAAGCGCTCCAGGAGGAAATCCAAAACCTGGAAGAGGTACAGATGCCTTCCTACTGGGAAGCTCCGTTTAAGTGTGTGTGTGTGTGTGTGTGTGTGTGTGTGTGTGTGTTCGTTCAGGGCTTCATCATATCATTCCTATGACTCACCGCTCATGTTCTCTTGTTTCAGAGGCTGGTTTTCCATCAGAGACAACCAGCTCATCTACAGGAAGTCTCACAAGGTAAAAGGAGTTCAAAGAGTTCAAAGGAGTTCAAAGTTCTAAAGACAGACCGAGCCTTCTGTCCGTCTCCACTTCTTCCTCACAGTGTTCCATGTTCTGCAGGAGGAACCGGCGGTTCTGTTTGAGGACCTGCGTCTGTGTGCCGTGAAGCCTCTGGAGCATCTGGACCGCCGGTCCTGCTTCGAGCTGCTCTCGGTCCAGAAGTAAGAGGAAGTCTGGCTCTCTGACTTCCTGTCTGCGGCTGCTTCTGAAGAGAGACACGCAGATGTGTGGTTTCCTTCAGTGAACAAAGCGTGTGTCTCTCTGTGTGTGTGTGTCTGTGTGTGTGTCAGGGTGTGTGTCCTGCAGTGTGACTCCCAGCAGCTGCATCTCTCATGGCTCAGCGCGCTGCAGGGCAGCATCGACCTGGCGTACCGACAGAGAGACCACGCCCCGCCCTCACAGGTACTTTGTGTGTTATTATACAGTACAAATACTTGTCGTACCACTCTGACGACTAAATATGAAGCCAGAGATAGATGCATACAAAGGTTGATATAAAGATAAACTAACTAACAAGGTTTAACAACAGTTTGTGACACTGTGGCAGTTTGTATATTCATAAAAGTACAAACTGCATGCTGGGTAGAGCTCGCCCACTTCCACAGACGGCGTTTCCCCGGGTCCTATAAATTCTCAGACGTGTACTCGAGTACTCAGTCGAGGTACACATGACCCCTGCCTGTGTTCAGCCTACAGAGCCCCCGCCTGCCCCGCGTGGAGGGGGCCCCGCCCCTCAGAGGCCCCCCACCGTGCTGGGCGTGGCCCTCAGGGGCCCCGGGAACCAGCGCTGCTGTGACTGTGGGGAGGAGGAGCCTCGCTGGGCCTCCATCAACCTGGGAGTCACCATGTGCATCCAGTGCTCCGGCATCCACAGGTAGTACAGAACACAGTAGTACACATGTGATACTTCATACGATACAGAGTACATCTTTGATGCAGTATATTGTACTACTTGGTACTCCTTGTGTCGAGCGGACTCTGTGACTTCCTGTTTCAGGAGCCTCGGTGTTCACCTGTCCAAGGTGAGATCTCTCACTCTGGACTCCTGGGAGGCTGAGCAGCTGAAGGTAACACACACACTCAAGCTCCTTCTACTATTAAGTATATATGTATGTGTGATTATGATGCTAAAGACTAATGTGACCCCTGTATCTCCTCCTCTTCCTCCTTTAGCTGCTGTGTATTCTGGGTAATAATGTGATGAACCAGATCTACGAGGCAAGATGTTCAAATGAAGGACGAGTGAAACCTCAAGCTGCCAGCGAGCGGTAAGATCCCTGATCTGTGGTGTGTGTGTGTGTGTGTGTGTGTGTGTGTGTGTGTGTGTGTGTGTGTAATAACTGATCTGTGATCTCCCTGCAGAGCAGAGAAGGAGGCGTGGATCAAACAGAAATATGTGGAGAAGAGATTCGTGCAGAACGTCTCAGACGGAGATCGTGAGTCTGAGTCATGTTCCTCATGAAATCAAGCATTCTGATTGGTTGAGAGTGAGTCACAGGGTCCTCTGTATGGAGCCATAATGTACTGTATGGAGCCATAATGTACTGTATGGAACCATAATGTACTGTATGGAGCCATAATGTACTGTATGGAGCCATAATGTACTGTATGGAACCATAGTGTACTGTATTGAGCCATAGTGTACTGTATGGAGCCATAGTGTACTGTATGGAGCCATAGTGTACTGTATGGAGCCATAGTGTACTGTATGGAGCCATAGTGTACTGTATGGAGCCATAGTGTACTGTATGGAGCCATAGTGTACTGTATGGAGCCATAGTGTACTGTATGGAGCCATAATGTACTGTATGGAGCCATAGTGTACTGTATGGAGCCATAGTGTACTGTATGGAGCCATAGTGTACTGTATGGAGCCATAATGTACTGTATGGAGCCATAATGTACTGTATGGAACCATAGTGTACTGTATTGAGCCATAATGTACTGTTTGGAGCCATAATGTACTGTATGGAGCCATAGTGTACTGTATTGAGCCATAGTGTACTGTATGGAGCCATAGTGTACTGTATGGAGCCATAGTGTACTGTATGGAGCCATAGTGTACTGTATGGAGCCATAGTGTACTGTATGGAGCCATAGTGTACTGTATGGAGCCATAGTGTACTGTATGGAGCCATAGTGTACTGTATGGAGCCATAGTGTACTGTATTGAACCATAAGGTTCTGTTCACCTGTTTACATTCACCAGATAATTTCATATCAGTGCGCTCTCAAAATAACAGGTTATAGTCACTACATCCCATAATAACAGCTAGATTTTGCACGACCGTTAGTTGTCATTTCTAGCTTTACAGACAGTGAGCAAACATGTTTGGTGTTGATGCTGTTTGTGCTGAAAAGCAGCTTAATATTTACTGACTATTTTCATAATGTCGCAGGCAACCGTACTATAAAACTGTATCTACAATAATGTACAGTTCAAGGTTTGCCCTGTACATTATTGTACATACAGTACTGCCTCTCGTACCTTATTGCTTTTATATATCGGCCTCCTTCAGGAGCTCTGAAGGTCGTTGCCGGGCGGCGGCTCTACCAGGCGGCGGTGGCCGGTGACCTGGTGGCCATAGCGACGGCGTTGGCCCAGGGGGCAGAGGTCAACGGGAGCATCGAGGAAGAGGAGGGACGCACAGCGCTGATAGGAGCTGCTGTAGGGGTGAGGAAGAAGAGGAGGAGGAAGATAGATAGGAGTATATTAATATAATAGAGCATTAATGAGCTGCATGGTAACGCCGTTGCTGCTGCTGTTGATGTGGTTGATGTGGTTGTTGTTGTTGTTGTGTTTGTTGTTGTAGTTGATGTTGTTCTGGCTCTGAGTGCTGTGCTCTCTCCTGCCTGTAGGGGTCGCTGTCGGCCTGTGAGTTCCTGCTGCTGAACGGAGCCAACGTCAACCACCGAGACCTGAGAGGAAGAGGAGCGCTGCATGCTGCTGCTACTGCTGGGAACACTGGGTACACTGGGAACACACACACACACACACACTGCTGGACACACTGGGTGCACACATATACACACACATACACACATACACACATATACACAGAACATTCACACGCTGCCCCCTGCTCAATAAGCCCCTCCCCTCTTTGTGCAGGCAGGTGTGTCTCCTGCTGAAGAGAGGAGCCAATCAGTACGCTGCGGACGAGCGAGGCCAGGACCCGCTGGCCATCGCCGTGGAAACCGCCCACGCCGACATCGTCACACTGTGAGTGACGGGAGGCGGTTAGCCTAGCTTAGCATGAGAAACTCTGTCTCGACCCGTCGGCGTTGCGTGCAACTTCACGTGAGAGAAGACGGAGGTCTCACTCTGCAGCGCTTTGACTCCTGTCATGTGACGCGGAGTTGCTTCCTGTTGAAACACCCAACATGGTGTCTGTGTTGCAGGCTGCGCATGGCCCGCATGAACGAAGAGATGAGGGATTCAGACGGAGTCTTTGGAGCGATGGGTGAGTCTCTCTGGTTGTATAGAAGTCTATGCTTCAGGTGTTGAAGCTGCATTCTCTCTCCTGACCACCAGGGGGCGACTCCTCTGGTTGTATAGAAGTTTTCTAACTGGATCCGGTTTAATTCCTCAGGAGACGACGAGACCTTTCAGGACATCTTCCGTGACTTCAGCGACATGGCGTCACATGACCCGGAGAGGCTTAGCAGGCGGCAGTTCAGCCACGGAGGCGATGAAGAGGAGGTGGGGGAGAAAGGGTGAAGAGTAAACGACCCTCCGGAGACTTTGACCTTTTTAGAAGAGCTGACTGAAGATTGGGAAAATACGAGATGAAGTACTGTGTAGTACTTGCTCCACTTCCACAGTGAAAGTACACGTTGATGTACAGCTGCTGCAGGAGAGTTTCACCTTTAATCATATTGACTAAATATTCACGTGCAGCTTTAAGGTGGATCTTCGTAATAATCCTAAAAATTAATGTTTTCACCAGCTGTTACAGCTTTCTAGTGCCCCATTCTAGCTCACTAGCTAGCACCCCCTGCTCGCTTGCCAGCGCCCCCTGCTAGTTTGCTTGCGCCCCCTTCTAGCTCTCTAGCTAGCATCCCCTGCTAGGTTGCTTGCACCCCCTTCTAGCTCAGTAGCTAGCACCCTTGCTAGCTTTCTAGTGCCCTCTTCTAGCTCCCTAGCTAGCACCCTTGCTAGCTTTCTACTGCCCTCTTCTAGCTCACTAGCTAGCACCCCTTGCTAGCTTGCTAGTGCCCTCTTCTAGCGCGCTGGTGCCGCCTTCTAGCTGGCTAGCTAACGCCCTTTTTATTTTGTAAGCGTAAAGCTTCAACTTTAAAAATCTCATACAATACACAAAACAAGTTGGTAAATGTACGAGGAGTTTCAGGGCCTTTTAGATCATGTTTCCTAAAATGTTTTAACTATTCCTTTTAATTTAACGTTCAATAACTTCCAGAACCTCATAACTGTTTACATCGCTGTGATGATTATAGTTTAGTAAAGTGAGTGAATCTGCTTCTATGTTATTGAGAGAGATGAATAACTCAACTTAAACAAAGCTGCAGCTTATTGAGGAACCTCTCAGACCAACAGGAAGTCCAGGTCTCAAACAGGAAGTAGTTACAGAGCTCGAACAGGAAATAGTTACAGATCCCAGACAGGAAGCAGTAACAGAGCTCAGACAGGAAGCAGTTACAGATCCCTAACAGGAAGTAGTTACAGATTTCTAACAGGAAGTAGTTACAGATTTTAAACAGGAAGTAGTTACTTCTGGTGAATCAGAAAACATAATACATAACTTGAGTTTACTCTGTGATTGTCTTCACTCTGGTATGAAACTCCAGAGATCCGTCCGCTCAGCTGCAGCGTCCAATCACATGACTGATGAACATTGAGAGGGCGTGTCCAGCGTTAAAACACTTCCTGGATCCCTCCCTGAGAGCTTTGGGACGGCCGTCAAGACGGAAACACAGAACCACTTCCGGTTCAAAGCGAGGAAACGACCATTCAGAGACTTGTTGGGTTCCACCTCCTGAGAAAAAGATGCTTTACTGGAGCAGAGTGTTTAAATGTTCTGCTGAGGCCGTCCTGGAGACACCGCAGGGTCCTGTAACGCCTTCCTGTTGGACCCCCGCCAGAAAACATCTGATCCAGTTAGTATGAAGTTTGAATACTTTTATAAAACCTGTGTTCCTTTTAAAGCTTGAATACATATACACGCTCTCCAGAAGGGGGAGACAAAGATTCCACTTTGAAATCACAACAAAATAACAATAATTTGTGTCTTTGTATATTTTCTTTAAATAAAGTTGCTGATCATTAATTCTTGTTCTTAATCACATATTTAATTTGTTTCTCTTCCTTATTTGAATACACATATTTAACTGTTGTCCTTCACTAAATCAGACAACAAACCTGAATTTAAAAAGAAAAGTTCAAATGTAATTTACACTCAAGACGACTGTAGACTTGTTTTAATAAAGATGTCAGGCAGCTAAATATGACTGAATACATTGAGTCTCCCATCAAGTAACAGGCTTCCTAAAGCGTTGATCGTCCGTTTGAGTTGTGTTGAAGACACATTTTGAGTCACAATGTCAAGAACAAACTTGTTGGACTGATAGTTCCTATGTTCTTGATTTTTCATGAGGTTACTGTTGGAATGCTACAACACATAACTAGCTTCATAAATAATGTTCAGCTCTTTAAGGTCATGCTGTGTTGGAACATTGTTCAACTCTTAATCATATATTGTTTCACTGTTATATTCAGAATCATATGTTTTTGTTTATCTCTGTTACATTATTGTTAGTCAGTTAATTCATGATTATATTGGGCTCTTTAGGTTTATTTTTCTGTGCCTTAAATTTTGATGTAAGCCGGTCTGTTTGCTCTCAAGATGTGTGCTTTGTCTCGTTGGTTCTTCACATCGCTGCTTTAAATATCACTGAACGTAAGACACGCTGCTCTTGAACTGGTTGTGTGAATAATAAACTTATAACAGTCTGTTCATTCTTTGGTAAAGGCTCAGGTTAAGATGTCTACATTTATCTATTTGAAACGCCAAGTGAAATAACTTATTCTCTTTTGTCCACAGGGGGCACTATAGCCAACACTACCTCTTTAGTCCACAGGGGGCACTAGAACCAACACTACCTCTTTAGTCCACAGGGGGCACTAGAACCAACACTACCTCTTTAGTCCACAGGGGGCACTAGAACCAACACTACCTCTTTAGTCCACAGGGGGCACTAGAACCAACACTACCTCTTTAGTCCACAGGGGGCACTAGAACCAACACTAAAAGTTTCTTACAGTAACTGAGGCATGATTTCACAAATATACATTCATTCATCATGTTTTATCTTCAGCTATGATGCAACTCTAAATCAAAGTGGTTCTCAATAAACAAAGTCATTTTGTAAAAAGCTTTTTTTTTATTGCAAATGAGGAAGAGAAACAGGTTAAAGAGGTGATTAAGAACAAGACTATACGATCACCAACTTTAAAAATAAAATCGTGAAGACAAATGATTGTTAATTTGGTGCAGTGTCTCCAGGAGGATCTTAGGTTAAACATTAATCTCCAGTAAAGCATCTTTTCCTCAGTTAGGCAGTGTCTTCCTCTCTCAACAGAGACATGATCCTCAGAGACTCTGTGTCTTCTGGACCTCTGCCCCCTAGTGGCCTGGAGACATAACGGCAACAGAATCACTTCTCTGACCACATTACTGTCAGAGATAATGTCAAAGGATGGACTTACCTGAGCAGGTGATCTCCTGGAAACTGGAAGAGGAATATAGGTTAACACAGTTCCTGAGGCTGGATCCAGAATTCACACAATCACGTGTGATCCTCCACACATTTCTCTTTGAGGACTCCATTGTGTGTCCTGAAGAAGCAGCAGAGCCACAGTCTAGCGCTCTGCAGACCAGAGATGCTTCCTTCAGGGTCCAGTCTGAGGATTCTACTGGTTTCCAGTTGTCCAGTTTGACCTCCAGTGTTCCTGCACAGCGACTGGCTCCTCCCACCAGCCTGACAGGTTCTGAACAGAAAGCAGAGAGTCGTCAGTAAAGAACAAAGTGAGTTCCAGGAGAACAGAGATGAAGCAGATCAAAGCTGCAGCTCCTCTTCTACCTGAGCAGGTGAGTCCAACAGCTTTTCCAGGTGAGCAGGTGTTTCTCTCTGAGCCTGAGCTTCTACAGTCCAGGAGAGCAGACTCATTGCCTCCACACTGGAACTCTTTGGTCCACATGGGAGCCTCCACTTCTCCAAAGAGCGCCCCCTGGAGGACTGAAGGAGCGCCACAGCCAAGCTCCCTGCAGACCACCTCTGCATCCTGCTGGTCAAAGTCCTCTTCACACACTGAGGACCACTGGGTAGACTGGGTAGACTTCACCTCCAGTCTACCTGAACACAGACTGGTCCCATCCACCAGCCGGACAGAGTCTGGAGAGAGGACATGGTTTAGTCAATGAAGATCATTAAATGCACAGTAAACATTGCACTGAGCTCTTCACTCCAGTGAGAGGCGTCCCTCAGGGTCACAGCTTGTCTCCAACTCTATTTACCATCTACATACATGATCCAACAGTCCAGCTCAACAGTCCTGCTGGACGCTTAACGAGGACGTTCCTGCTCTATGCTGATGACCTGGTGTTGCTACCACTAAAGCAGCAAATGGACTTCAAGGAACAGGACTGTTAGAACTGGGCCCTGAATGTACAGTACGTCATACTGGACATCCATGTTCTGCAAACCCAATCATGCTTTGGTCTGTAATTCGGCATAGTCCACAAGTCACCGTTTCTGGTTCCTCAGGATGGTCAGAAGTTGGGCCTGAGGTGTCGTATTCTGGGTCCATGGTCTAACCAGTTCGTACTGTACCGGTTGTGGTGGTAAGGACCCAGACGCAATACAATGGAGAAGGAATAGTAAGTGGAGAGCAGATCTTTATTCAGGCAGAACACACAGGAAAATACTTTCAGGGATGAAGGCTGGAATCTCGGGATCAGACAACTATGATGGTGGAAGAGGCAAGCTGGAGAATTTCTAACAGGTATGGCCATGCCGCTTTTCTATGGGGAAACCTCTGAAGCTTCTGCACCTGTTTAGAGCCCTCTCTGAGTGAGCCACCCCTAACTAGCACTACAGCCGGTTAGGGGCCACTAGTGATGGTAACAGACGTTCAGACTGGGCCAGTTGATGAAGTCTAAACTACCCCAACTCCATTCTTATTCTATACTCAATACCTTTTGGTGCTGTTCTAACACCCTCTGAGGCCGATCTGTGATATTGAGCTATATGAATGAAATGTCATCAAAACTGTGAAAGATTCCGCTCAGAACCTGTAAAAGGTTCTATAGAACCCTCCCATCCAGAACCTTTCCACCTTCTAAGTGTGCTAACAAGAAACCATCCAGGGGTTTACACTGAGAACCTTTTCATTTTCCAGGGTTTTATCTAGAACACTGGAGGGCGGTGGATGTCGTTCAGCTCAATCCACAACAAATTACATTTTCTTTTAACATCCCATGCGAGCAAACTCTGACACCATGCTGCTGGAGGCCCGAGAAAACCAGAACCAGGACCGAGCGAGGCAGACCACCAGACCCTGCTGCAGTAAAATGAGAGGGTTTTTAAAGGGATCCTGGTGCTCAGTGAACACAACCATGTGTTTGTCCACAGGGTCCGGCCAAAATCGACACAAACATGATTGCCACCTGAACATGAGAAGGTCACTCTGTCTTTCTTAAACTTGTTTCAAAAACATGAAGAGAAATCACACACTGACCTCCCACAGTTCTAGTTGTCTGTGGTATTTCTGATATTTAGCTATGTTTTTGAGAAGGAGCACTTCGACCACAGTGTAACCCCCTTAAATACAACTACATGAAGTTCATAGAGTTCTGTTACAGAATGGTTATTGTTGGAATGCTACAACAAACATAACGAGCTAGAGAAACTGTCCAGCTATCATAATGTTCAGCTCCTTCAGGAAATGTTCTGTAGAAAAAATCTTGAAATTCAGCTTCAGACACCATTTAAACTTAAAATGTTGATAAAACCTTCAACTATTGATCTATGATTTGTCTTTTTAATAACTTTTGAACATTTTAAAATCTGAGCTTCCAACAATAAAATCACTTAACCTTTTAGGATGTCATGTCCTAGATAACGTTACAGTTCAGACGCATAGAAACCACTTAATGTGACAGAGGAAGAAACATTACTGACTGAGAAGATCAAAGGACTTACCTGAGCAGGTGATGGCCAGGACACTGTTAGAGGAATATTGTTGAACACACATCCTCAGACTAGATCCAGAGTAATCACAATAAGATCTTAACCAGAACGCAGACCTGATCGAGGACTCCTTTCTCTTTTCTAAAGAAACAGCAGAGCCACAGTCCAGCTCTCTGCAAACATCATCAACTTTTTTCAGACTGAAGTGATGGACGAAAAACGCTGTCCAGTCTCCTTGATGTTTGACCTCCAGTGTTCCTGCACAGCGACTGGCTCCTCCCACCAGCCTGACAGGTTCTGAACAGAAAGCAGAGAGTCGTCAGTAAAGAACAAAGTGAGTTCCAGGAGAACAGAGATGAAGCAGATCAAAGCTGCAGCTCCTCTTCTACCTGAGCAGGTGAGTCCAACAGCTTTTCCAGGTGAGCAGGTGTTTCTCTCTGAGCCTGAGCTTCTACAGTCCAGGAGAGCAGACTCATTGCCTCCACACTGGAACTCTTTGGTCCACATGGGAGCCTCCACTTCTCCATAGAGCGCCCCCTGGAGGACTGAAGGAGCGCCACAGCCAAGCTCCCTGCAGACCACCTCTGCATCCTGCTGGTCAAAGTCCTCTTCACACACTGAGGACCACTGGGTAGACTGGGTAGACTTCACCTCCAGTCTACCTGAACACAGACTGGTCCCATCCACCAGCCGGACAGAGTCTGGAGAGAGGACATGGTTTAGTCAATGAAGATCATTAAATGCACAGTAAACATTGCACTGAGCTCTTCACTCCAGTGAGAGGCGTCCCTCAGGGTCACAGCTTGTCTCCAACTCTATTTACCATCTACATTAATAATAAACAGTCCTGCTGGACAACCTAAACAACAAGAAAGTTCCTGCTCTATGCTGATGACCTGGTGTTGCAGCAACTACAGCAGCAAATGGACTTCAAGGAACAGTATCAAATTACTTACCTAAGCAGGTGATGTCCTGGAAATTGGAAGAGGAATATTCGTTAACACAGGTCTTCAGACTGGATCCAGAGTCAATACATCCTGTTGTTATCACCCACGACGGTCTCTTTGAGGACTCCTCTTTCTGTCCCAGAGAGAGAGCAGAGCCACAGTCCAGCTCTCTGCAGACCACAGCTGCTTCCTTCAGGGTCCAGTCAGAAAAATGTACTGGTCTCCAGTTCCCCTTTTTCACCTCCAGGGTTCCTGCACAGCGACTGGCTCCTCCCACCAACCTGACAGATTCTGAACAGAAAGCAGAGAGTCGTCAGTAAAGAACAAAGTGAGAATGATCGCAGCAGTCGAGGATGAGGAACACGGACAAAACCTCCTATTGGATCTGATTGGGCTACGAACTAATGATCAACACACTGTGGACTTGTGACCACTAAATTTCCATGAATTTAAACCAAATTTCAATCACTAAATTTCCTACATAAAATAATATACCTTTGTGGGCGCTGCCGACCTGGAGACCTGAGTCAGAAAAACAACAAATATACGTCACAGCGATACAAAGATATGAACAGAGTTCTGCACAGAATGCCATCAGGACACGAGGAACACAGATCTGGAGTCTTTCAGGGCTCCAGGTTTCACTTGAACGCTGAATCCAGTTTCATTAAACTGCTCATGAGGATTCAGATGAAAGCAATCGGCCATGTTTCAGTGAAGACGTCGGTCCCAGACCTACCTGAGCTCCAGAGCAACACCAAGAACACCCCCAACCTGTGATCCATGTCCACCAGAACCAGGTTCCACTGCCTGACGTCGGCTCCTGTCTTTCTTTCTACTTGTGCTGTGAGTCAGAGGACAACAATTGTGTGATTTAAACAGTTGTCTAAGCAGATTATATGAAATGATGTGATAAAAACACACAGATGACTTCACCTGAGCAGGTGATCTCAAGGCGGATGCTGAGACAGGATGAAGAGGAAGACAGCGTGGAACTGTTTACTGCAGACAACTCCAAAGAATCAGAACCACTGAGTGACTTATAAACCTCCTTCATGCCACTTTCTACCAATCAACGTTTAGCGAGTAGAACGTCCTTGTTGGCTTTACACCATGTTTGTACAATCGATCTGGACGACCGGACCCGTCTAGTCTTCTGAGAGATTTCATTTCATTTAGACGCTCTCATGACTGATCTTCTCGGACTTGTACAAAGCTCTTAAAGGTCTCATTGGCTCATTCTTCAACACTTCCACAGTCCCCGAGAGCAGATCCAGACTGCAGACCATCACATGTGATGCAGCAGAGTGTCTGTGTGTTTAAACCCTCTGTCTATCCTGTAGAACCAACAGAGACAAAGTCCAGCTCTGTCCACGTTACAGCTCTCCCTCATGACTCAGCTCCCGGGTCAGCGGCAGGATCCTCACACCAACTTTAACCTTTTGGCCCTTCGTCTCACACTTCTTGGTCCTCGAGGCTTCCTGTTCTGCTGACGTTCCTAAAACCTCGCCATAGAGCAAGTGTGAAAGCAGACGGACATTTCAAGTCCCAGCATGCACCATTCAGACAATGTTTTGCCAGAAACTAAGTAATAGAGACGAGTCCGGTCGTCCAGATCGATGGTACAAACATGGTGTGAAGCTAACAAGGACGTTCTACTCGCTAAACGTTGATTGGTAGAAAGTGGCATGAAGGAGGTTTATAAGTCACTCAGTGGTTCTGATTCTTTGGAGTTGTCTGCAGTAAACAGTTCCACGCTGTCTTCCTCTTCATCCTGTCTCAGCATCCGCCTTGAGATCACCTGCTCAGGTGAAGTCATCTGTGTGTTTTTATCACATCATTTCATATAATCTGCTTAGACAACTGTTTAAATCACACAATTGTTGTCCTCTGACTCACAGCACAAGTAGAAAGAAGGACAGGAGCCGACGTCAGGCAGTGGAACCTGGTTCTGGTGGACATGGATCACAGGTTGGGGGTGTTCTTGGTGTTGCTCTGGAGCTCAGGTAGGTCTGGGACCGACGTCTTCACTGAAACATGGCCGATTGCTTTCATCTGAATCCTCATGAGCAGTTTAATGAAACTGGATTCAGCGTTCAAGTGAAACCTGGAGCCCTGAAAGACTCCAGATCTGTGTTCCTCGTGTCCTGATGGCATTCTGTGCAGAACTCTGTTCATATCTTTGTATCGCTGTGACGTATATTTGTTGTTTTTCTGACTCAGGTCTCCAGGTCGGCAGCGCCCACAAAGGTATATATGTTTATTCATGTATATAAATAGACATTTACTTAACATGTGTATTGGGAAAGTGGGTTAAACTTCATGGAAATTTGGTTTAAGGTCATGAAAAGTCATTGAAACCAGTGGTAAAAATGTGTATGAACCCTGTGGACGATCCCAAAAGATGTGGATCTCTCTGGAACATGAGTTTACTTGTAGCTGCCTCCTTTTCTCCTCAAAGGCCTGATGGGCACAGAGGATCAGACGGGACGAGTCCACAGTGTGTTGATCATTAGTTCGTAGCCCAATCAGATCCAATAGGAGGTTTTGTCCGTGTTCCTCATCCTCGACTGCTGCGATCATTCTCACTTTGTTCTTTACTGACGACGCTCTGCTTTCTGTTCAGAATCTGTCAGGTTGGTGGGAGGAGCCAGTCGCTGTGCAGGAACCCTGGAGGTGAAAAAGGGGAACTGGAGACCAGTACAGTACTTTGACTGGACCCTGAAGGAAGCAGCTGTGGTCTGCAGAGAGCTGGACTGTGGCTCTGCTCTCTCTCTGGGACAGAAAGAGGAGTACAGAACGAGATCGGCGTGGGCGATAACAACGGAATGTATGGACTCTGGATCCAGTCTTAAGAACTGTGTTACCTCATCTTCCTCTTACAAATTACAGGTCATCACCTGCTCAGGTAAGTCATTTGATACTTGAGATGAGCTGTGACCCTGAGGGACGCCTCTCACTGGAGTGAAGAGCTCAGTGCAATGTTTACTGTACATTTAATGATCTTCATTGACTAAACCATGTCCTCTCTCCAGACTCTGTCCGGCTGGTGGATGGGACCAGTCTGTGTTCAGGTAGACTGGAGGTGAAGTCTACCCAGTCTACCCAGTGGTCCTCAGTGTGTGAAGAGGACTTTGACCAGCAGGATGCAGAGGTGGTCTGCAGGGAGCTTGGCTGTGGCGCTCCTTCAGTCCTCCAGGGGGCGCTCTATGGAGAAGTGGAGGCTCCCATGTGGACCAAAGAGTTCCAGTGTGGAGGCAATGAGTCTGCTCTCCTGGACTGTAGAAGCTCAGGCTCAGAGAGAAACACCTGCTCACCTGGAAAAGCTGTTGGACTCACCTGCTCAGGTAGAAGAGGAGCTTCAGCTTTGATCTGCTTCATCTCTGTTCTCCTGGTACTCACTTTGTTCTTTACTGACGACTCTCTGCTTTCTGTTCAGAACCTGTCAGGCTGGTGGGAGGAGCCAGTCGCTGTGCAGGAACACTGGAGGTCAAACATCACGGAGACTGGAGAGCGTTGTTTACTGGTTCCTTGAGTTTAAAGAAAGTTGATGATGTCTGCAGAGAGCTGGACTGTGGTTTTGTTGTTTCTTTAGAAAAGGGAACAGGGTCCATAGAAAGAACTACGTTGTGGTTAAGACCTTCTTGTAATTACTCTGGATCTACTCTGAGGATGTGTGTTAATCCATATTCCGGTTCCAGTTTCCTGAACATCACCTGCTCAGGTAAGTCAATTTAGTATCTTCTCACTCAGTATTGCTTCCATTGTGTTTCTTCCTCTGTGACAGTAAGTGGTTTCTATTTGTCTGAACCGTAAAGTTATCCAGGACATTACATCCTATAAGGTACAGAAGTGGTTTTATTGAGCGTAGAACTCTTTACTTGATTGGTTGGTTGAAGTGCTACTTTTTTAAAACATACCTACACATCAAAACGACATCCACCGCCCTCCAGTGTTCTAGATAAAACCCTGGAAAATGAAAAGGTTCTCAGTGTAAACCCCTGGGTGGTTTCTTGTTAGCACACTTAGAAGGTGGAAAGGTTCTGGATGGGAGGGTTCTATAGAACCTTTTACAGGTTCTGAGCGGAATCTTTCACAGTTTTGATGACATTTCATTCATATAGCTCAATATCACAGATCGGCCTCAGAGGGTGTTAGAACAGCACCAAAAGGTATTGAGTATAGAATAAGAATGGAGTTGGGGTAGTTTAGACTTCATCAACTGGCCCAGTCTGAACGTCTGTTACCATCACTAGTGGCCCCTAACCGGCTGTAGTGCTAGTTAGGGGTGGCTCACTCAGAGAGGGCTCTAAACAGGTGCAGAAGCTTCAGAGGTTTCCCCATAGAAAAGCGGCATGGCCATACCTGTTAGAAATTCTCCAGCTTGCCTCTTCCACCATCATAGTTGTCTGATCCCGAGATTCCAGCCTTCATCCCTGAAAGTATTTTCCTGTGTGTTCTGCCTGAATAAAGATCTGCTCTCCACTTACTATTCCTTCTCCATTGTATTGCGTCTGGGTCCTTACCACCACAACCGGTACAGTACGAACTGGTTAGACCATGGACCCAGAATACGACACCTCAGGCCCAACTTCTGACCATCCTGAGGAACCAGAAACGGTGACTTGTGGACTATGCCGAATTACAGACCAAAGCATGATTGGGTTTGCAGAACATGGATGTCCAGTATGACGTACTGTACATTCAGGGCCCAGTTCTAACAGTCCTGTTCCTTGAAGTCCATTTGCTGCTTTAGTGGTAGCAACACCAGGTCATCAGCATAGAGCAGGAACGTCCTCGTTAAGCGTCCAGCAGGACTGTTGAGCTGGACTGTTGGATCATGTATGTAGATGGTAAATAGAGTTGGAGACAAGCTGTGACCCTGAGGGACGCCTCTCACTGGAGTGAAGAGCTCAGTGCAATGTTTACTGTACATTTAATGATCTTCATTGACTAAACCATGTCCTCTCTCCAGACTCTGTCCGGCTGGTGGATGGGACCAGTCTGTGTTCAGGTAGACTGGAGGTGAAGTCTACCCAGTCTACCCAGTGGTCCTCAGTGTGTGAAGAGGACTTTGACCAGCAGGATGCAGAGGTGGTCTGCAGGGAGCTTGGCTGTGGCGCTCCTTCAGTCCTCCAGGGGGCGCTCTTTGGAGAAGTGGAGGCTCCAATGTGGACCAAAGAGTTCCAGTGTGGAGGCAATGAGTCTGCTCTCCTGGACTGTAGAAGCTCAGGCTCAGAGAGAAACACCTGCTCACCTGGAAAAGCTGTTGGACTCACCTGCTCAGGTAGAAGAGGAGCTGCAGCTTTGATCTGCTTCATCTCTGTTCTCCTGGAACTCACTTTGTTCTTTACTGACGACTCTCTGCTTTCTGTTCAGAACCTGTCAGGCTGGTGGGAGGAGCCAGTCGCTGTGCAGGAACACTGGAGGTCAAACATCACGGAGACTGGAGAGAAATATATGGTGCTGACTGGACCCTTAAGGAAGCACCTCTGGTCTGCAGAGAGCTGGACTGTGGCTCTGCTGTTTCAACGAACTTGAGAGAAGAGTCCTTAGAAAGACCTGTGTGGTGGCTCAGCTCGCACTGTCTTCACTCTGGATCTGCTCTGAGAGATTGTTTATTATCAGACTCCTTTACCTACATCGTGGAACTCAACTGCTCAGGTAAGCCCATCAGTGCCTTCCTCTGTGACAATGTAATCATGTGTTTGGGTCCAGTCCCTCCCTCTGGACAGTGGATCTGTGTAGAACCTCTCTGAGGCGGCTCCATCCCTTCATGAGCTTCACCTGTTCAGGTGCTATGAAGGTAGATTTGTGTCTTTTTTTACTTGAGCAAATTTTTTGTTTGTAAGTAAATTATCTCAAAACCTTTGCTCTCATTTCAAAAATTTGCTCTCTCAAAAAAATAAACGCTCTCAAAACTAAAAAATGCTCTAAAAAAACGCCATAAAAGAAGTCTCTCAAAAAAAAAGTTCTAAAAAAATACACAAAAAAAAAGTTCTAAAAAAAACAAACCGCTCAAAAAACTAAAAACAGTGCTTTTAATCCTAAAAGCTCCATGTTGAGTTGTGGGCGTAGTGGGCGGGGCCTGCGCTGCTGCATGAGTTTCTATTGGTGGGCTCACTGGGCTCTCGGCTCACTCACACACTAACAGGAGGTCACGTGAGGACACTGAGGTAAAATGACATCATATTGTTGTCTACATTCCTAGTTTGTCCACAACTCAACTTGGAACTGTTTGGATTGAGAGCGCAGGTTTTTATTTTTTGAGAGCAAATCTTTTTTTTTGAGAGAGTACATTTTTGAAATGAGAGCAAAGATTTTGAGATAATTTCCTTAAACAAGAAATTTGCTTGGGTAAAAAAGACACAAATCTACCTTCATATGTGGAGCCCACCAATAGAAACTACTGCCTCATTCAGCAGCGCATGCCCCGCCCACTACGCCCACTACTACACTTGGAACTTTAGGAAATTAGAACGCAGGTTTTATTTATTTTTTATAGCATTTTTTTCAGAGCGTTTTTTAGCATTTTCTTTTTTTGAGTGTATTTTTTTTTTTTAAGTGTTTTTTTTTTACTTTTTAGAAAACAACAATCAAACAAAAAATTTGCTCGGGTAAAAAACAGAAATCTACCTTCATGAGGTTCCTCCTTGTCTGCTACAACGTGACTTGTGTTCATGTTTAACGCCTTGTTTCATGACTGCATTTATTTACTGCCTGGTGTCTTTTATCTCTTTAGCTTCTCTCTCTCTCCAGACTCTGTCCGGCTGGTGGATGGGACCAGTCTGTGTTCAGGTAGACTGGAGGTGAAGTCTACCCAGTCTACCCAGTGGTCCTCAGTGTGTGAAGAGGACTTTGACCAGCAGGATGCAGAGGTGGTCTGCAGGGAGCTTGGCTGTGGCGCTCCTTCAGTCCTCCAGGGGGCGCTCTTTGGAGAAGTGGAGGCTCCCATGTGGACCAAAGAGTTCCAGTGTGGAGGCAATGAGTCTGCTCTCCTGGACTGTAGAAGCTCAGGCTCAGAGAGAAACACCTGCTCACCTGGAAAAGCTGTTGGACTCACCTGCTCAGGTAGAAGAGGAGCTGCAGCTTTGATCTGCTTCATCTCTGTTCTCCTGGTACTCACTTTGTTCTTTACTGACGACTCTCTGCTTTCTGTTCAGAACCTTACAGGTTGGTGGGAGGAGCCAGTCGCTGTGCAGGAACACTGGAGGTCAAACTGGGAGTCTGGAGGCCAGTAGATTACTCTAGCTGGACCAAGAAGGAAGCATCTCTGGTCTGCAGAGCGCTAGACTGTGGCTCTGCTGTTTATGTAGGACGCAAAATGGCATCTTCAGAGAGACCTGCATGGAGCATCACACATAATTGTGTTGATTCTACATCTAGTCTCAGGAACTGTGTTAACCTATATTCCTCTTCCAGTTTCCAGGAGATCACCTGCTCAGGTAAGTCCATCCTTTGACATTATCTCTGACAGTAATGTGGTCAGAGAAGTGATTCTGTTGCCGTTATGTCTCCAGGCCACTAGGGGGCAGAGGTCCAGAAGACACAGAGTCTCTGAGGATCATGTCTCTGTTGAGAGAGGAAGACACTGCCTAACTGAGGAAAAGATGCTTTACTGGAGATTAATGTTTAACCTAAGATCCTCCTGGAGACACTGCACCAAATTAACAATCATTTGTCTTCATGATTTTATTTTTAAAGTTGGTGATCGTATAGTCCATTTAATCTGTTTCTCTTCCTTATTTACAATAAAAACGCTTTAAGAAATTACTCTTTATTATTGAGAACCACTTTGATTGGTCAGAAGGTCGTTGGTGTCGTGGCCGCAACCCGAGAACTCGGTGGTGGGCACCGGGGGTGAGGGAGGCTGTCAAGCTGAAGAAGTATCCGGAGTATGAGCAAACATAATAAAATCTTAATATTTTGAAGCGTGCAGCTGGACTAGTGGACCCTGCCTGGGTACCTCTGAGCGATGTGGACCCCCCTACAGGACCAAGACCCGGACTTGGTACTAATACCAAGTGTAGGAGGGGTGCCAGACGGAAAAAAAGAAAGAAAATCTGACAGTCTCCCACGAATCTAGAGTACCAGGGGTTCCAGATGGACTGTAAAATAGGGAACCGAAACTATTTTTTTTCATATCTTTACACTGCGCCACTTGCAGAACTCTCTGTGTCCGCCCACCTGGGCCGATGGCGGGTGTCCGCCTCAGCCGGTGACGAAGGCCACCTGGCTCTCAGGTCGGCCTCTTAGCGTGAGAGGTCAGCCTTTATTATTATTATTGATAATAGACTATATTATTATTAAACAATTAATTGTTATTAATTATAGACTCAGGCCATCAATCACCTGCTCAGGTGAGCCATCAATCACCTGCTCAGGTGAGCCATCAATCACCTGCTCAGGTGAGCCATCAGCGATCTGAAGTAAAGTCAACTGTGTGTTTTTATCACATTTCATATAATCTGCTTAGACAGCTGTTTAAAATAACACAAACGTCTCGCTGTGAACTGTTTGGAACTCATTTAACGGCAGCAGCGTCATTGTCTGATGTGGACCCCCCTAGAGGACCAAGACCTGCACTCATACTTGAGAGGCTTTAGCTGGGTCCCTTAGAGTGATCTGGAAGTCCCTGAGGACCAGGACTCGCATCCAGACCTGCAATTCCATGTCCAGCTCTCTAGAGTACCAGGGGTCCGAGAGCTAGAGTACCAGGGGTCCGAGAGCTAGAGTACCAGGGGTCCGAGAGCTAGAGTACCAGGGGTCCGAGAGCTAGAGTACCAGGGGTCCGAGAGTTAGAGTACCAGGGGTCCGAGAGCTAGAGTACCAGGGGTCCGAGAGCTAGAGTACCAGGGGTCCGAGAGCTAGAGTACCAGGGGTCCGAGAGCTAGAGTACCAGGGGTCCGAGAGTTAGAGTACCAGGGGTCCGAGAGCTAGAGTACCAGGGGTCCGAGAGCTAGAGTACCAGGGGTCCGAGAGCTAGAGTACCAGGGGTCCGAGAGTTAGAGTACCAGGGGTCCGAGAGCTAGAGTACCAGGGGTCCGAGAGCTAGAGTACCAGGGGTCCGAGAGTTAGAGTACCAGGGGTCCGAGAGCTAGAGTACCAGGGGTCCGAGAGCTAGAGTACCAGGGGTCCGAGAGTTAGAGTACCAGGGGTCCGAGAGCTAGAGTACCAGGGGTCCGAGAGCTAGAGTACCAGGGGTCCGAGAGCTAGAGTACCAGGGGTCCGAGAGCTAGAGTACCAGGGGTCCGAGAGTTAGAGTACCAGGGCGCAGGATGACAAAACAAAAACAAAAAAAAGACCCCAAAAAGAAGAAAAAAAAAGGCAAAACATTCAGACTATGTCCATCCAATCCAGAGTACCAGGGGCGTCAAATGGACTGTGAAATAATAAACCATACTTTCTTTACTTTCTGAACTTACACTGCGGCACTTTTGACAGGTGCGACAAAGTTACCTCTCGCACGATTTCAGAAGCCCAGGTGAGGGTTTGCCCGCCGTGAGACTCCTGAATCTGATTGACAGGCGGGCTGTGGACTGAATTAAATACAGTTTGGTGATTCTTTCGCGCCTCATTCTGGGCACAGAGACGTCACTCTTTGAAGAAAAAAACATGTATGTGTGTGTATATGTGTGTGTGTGTTTATGCATGTGTGTGTCTTGGTGATGAAGCAGAGAACAAACCAACGACAACATTTAATCCAGTTTATATTTCGGCTAATCTTCACCTAAATTAAAATACAAAAGCAGACTTTGCGTTAAAAATTTATTTTACATCGAAAACAACTTCAGACTTGTGTTGTAATGAAGACCCTGAACACGTCTGTAGAGCGGATTGTTCTCCTCAAGCTCTGATCGGTCACGTGTTTCTGTCTGAAATGTCCCACACTCTGACCAGTCCTTAAACGCCCCTCAGTCCTTCACCTTCTTCCTCTTCTTCTGCAGCTCCTCCCCCTCCTCTGTTGTTGTTTTCCTCTTGGTCTTCTCCTCCACGCGCTCCATGCTCTCCCACACTTCGTCTTCCTCCTCGTCTTCCTCCTTCACCCCGGCCTCCCCCTCCCCCTCCTCCCCCGTGGCCTCCAGGTCCCTGGTGGCCAGCAGGATGCAGTTGAGCCTGGACTTGAGGTAGACCTTGTGCTGCAGCTCTCGGCCCTCCAGGCTGTGGATCCTCAGGAAGCGGTCCAGGCCGCAGGACGCCACGGCGGGCCGGGTGGCGTGGCACTGCAGCGCGCGCACGCCGCCCGACAAACCCTTCAGCACGCCACGCACCGCCGCCTTGCCGCCGCGCAGGTCCAGCACCGCCACCTGGCCCTGCGTGTTGCCCACCACCACCGTGCCGCCGCCGGCCGGCAGGGCCAGCGCCGTGAGCGGGTACTCGCCGAACTCCACCTCCATCACTGGCCGGCGCTGGGGGGAGGCGGGGTCAAACACGTGCACCTGGGGGAAGAGGGGGGGGCGGGGTTACAACCATGCAGGAAACTAGAATGGTGGTGCGTTCAGGGTCTTCTGTTAGGAACTCTGATTATGTTGAATCAAGTATGCTTTATATTGACAATATGAAATACAATAAAGATACAATGTGTGTATTCATTATGTATTTATTGTGTGTTTTTGTGTATATATAATGACGTCACACGCGACTAAACACGCACCTGGTGGTATCCCGTGCACGTGACCACTTTGTCGGAGTCCGGCAGGAACGCCATGTCTCTGACCCAATGCGGCCTCCGTAGGTCCAGCCAGTCGTCGCGCAGGTTCTTGGCGGTGAACACGGGGCTCGCGGGCCGCTGCAGGTCCCAGACCTTCAGCCCGGTCTCCTTGCCGCCGGTGGCCACTTTGTTCCGGTGAACCGGACTCTGCCGCATCCGGGCCGCGTCGGGGCCCGCGCTCAGCTCCGTGACGTGCGCGCCGCTGTCCTCGCGCCACACGCGCAGCGTCCCGCGCTCCGTGCACGTGACCAGCGCGCCGCCGTCCAGCGCTGCCAGCCCCGCGAAGCAGCCGTCCGCGGGGTCCCCGCAGGAGCGGGTCTCCGTGAAGACCCCCTTCTCGGTGCTGAAGGTCTTCACGGTCCCGTCCACGCAGCCCACCAGCAGCTCGCTCTCGTGCGCGTCCCCCCAGCACAGCGCGCGCACCTCCTGGTCGCGGCTCAAGTGGCTCGTGTTGCAGAAGTTGAAGGCCTGCTTCCGGGCCAGGCTGACCCCCTTCAGGATGCCGGTCTCCGAGCCGAGCCACACGGAGCACAGCCGGCTGGACTCCCCCATGTTCTAGCGGGTCCTGGTCCGTAAACACGCGTGTGTCTCTGTGTCGCGCGTTGACGACGTCACCGGAAGCCGTCAGAGCGTCTTTATATATTTATTGAACAAAAACTCGATAACACGATGGAACAAGTTTGTGTTTGTAGTAAAAAAAAAAATACAACATTAAAAATATTTATTAAAAATATTATAAAACATACAGAAAGTAAATTACAAAGCAAAACATACTGAGTGACGTCACCGGTAGGCGTCAGCGCGGTTTTATTTATTGTAAAAACTTTATTGAACAAAACAAAAACTTGAACAAGTTGAGGTGATTGTGTTTTTTGTGATACACAAAACACAAATATATAAATATTTGTATTTATAAATGTAAAAAATACCCAAAATAAAAAGAGTCTTTTTCATCATTGTGTCATGCCATTTATTACACATTCATCTGCACAGAAGGCTACATAGGTAATGACTTTCATTAATATTACCAGTATTGGTAATAGTATTGTGCAATCACCTGTATGTATGCAGTATGTGTCAATCACCTGTATCGTTTGAAGAAAACACAACTGGATCAAGGACTTGTCCAAGAAGTTGCCCGAGAAGAAGCCGTCTTCTCTCAGTTTGTCAAATATGTTCATCCAAAACTGGACACACTCACTTGGTAAGGTCAACCACCATCGCTCACTTCAATGGTTCCCAGTGCTTGAACCAAAGGTCACACCGTCTGTCTCAGCTTGGTTCTCTGGAAAATGCAAAAGTCTCTGCATTTAAGCTATTTTTCCATTTTCTGTTCCTAAATTAAGTCTGAGTCTGCATTGATCACAGCATCCATGAAGTAGCCAGCGATGATCTTTGGATCATTGTTTGTTTTGCAAGCTTCAAGCCATGTCATCTTTCTGAAAACCCATCAATGCATCCACTGAATTCCAAATGGATTAAGCTTGTCGTAGCCATCAATGTGCCAGACATAATTTGATAAACACGTCTTCGCAGTCAGCTTCTTGACCTCGGATCAACACCTTCACCATCCAATAACTTAAGCAACATTCTAGCTGTTTCTCTGTCAGTCACAATTCCATGTAAACAACACTTTTGGTGCATCCATCTGTAACCATGACACTGACCAGATGTTTCTAGTTGCTGTTCAATGATGTTGGCCCTCAGCCACATTGGTTTTATTCTTTCTACGCCAGAGCTGCTTCTTGCTTAAAATCCTTTCCAGGGTGCGTTTGTTTAGTTCCATCCTGTGTGAATGAGCAGCATTTGAAGTATTTCATCTGTTGTAAAGCCATGTCTTCAATGTACTCACAATCCATTTATATGTCAAATAGAGGGTAACCTATGTCAAAGGAGCTGATTCAGACTGTTGTGGTTTTGACCCAATATGTATGCATTCTTTTGTCAAATTATTATTATTATGATTTTTTATTAGTCATATATATTAAGTTTTGTGTCATCATTTTTTTTATTTGTCCTATTTTTTATTTTGGTAATTATTATATAATATATATTTGCATTTTGTGTCCTAATTATTATGTATTTGTTTTGGTCCTAATTTTATTTTTTTTGTATCGGAAATGGGCTTCCATAAATGTGTCACTTTTTTGTTGTAAATTGTAATGTTCGTGGTCAATAAAGTTTTTTTAACTTCACTTGCGCATGCGTATATGACGGAGGTTACGCCATTTTGGATCTCTTGGCTTTAGCGGCTCGCGAGCTGTTCTCTCTCTAAACGCATCGTTTCTCTGATTTGGGTGATTTTTCCCGCCTTGGCATTAAAGGATAAAGTACACAGAGAGCTGAAGCTTCCGGCCGTCTGCCCGATGGACGCAGAAGAAGAAGACTTCACTTCCGGAAGCCACTCAGGTAAAAAACACAACTCGTGCTTTGTTTCTCAACGAGCTAACGAGCTACATGCTAACAACATAATGTTGTGTACAACCTGATATCTTTTAGGTGTTTAATGCATTCCGAATTGAAAGACACATGTTAACAATACACACTATGTTGTGTTCTCTTTTTAAACATGTATACAAACGTGCGGTGTTTACTTGTGAACCTTAAAACGCACATTTCTCTCATGGAGTCCGGCGTAGAACATCCGGAGTTTCTGTGTTTAAAATACTGCTCCTCCCGGATGTCCGGTGTGAACACCCCGCTTCCGACCACAACACATAGGAAACGCGTCTAGTTTTAGCTTCACGCCGGTTCCCCAGGACAGAAGCTGTTAACTTCCGCATGGAGCCCGGTTGGTCCCTGTTGGAGACCCGGTTCTGCTCCAGGGTCGGGGCTCTGCAGGTCCTGCTGGCGCCTCCGGGTTCTCAGCCCATAACGTAAAACAAAGACCTCAGTCCGGCCCCAGAGGAACAAGAACCAGTCAGACCGGTTCCCCGCTGGCCTTCAGCTCTTCTCTGTAACGATGTCGTTGTTGTTGTTGTTGTTGTTCTGCAGACGACGGCGGCGGCACTCCGGTTCAGGACGAGCACCCTGCGTCAGACAGCGAGGAGGCCAGGAGCGCCGGACACAGATCTGAGGTGTGTGTGTGTGTGTGTGTGTGTGTGTGTGTGTGTGTGTGTGTGTGTGTGCTACTGAGGAACTGAAGAAGTCTTCAACCTGCAGTGACACTTTTTTTCTGAAGGGGTTGGAACCTGTGACTTAAACCGTTTGTACTTTACAGGGTTCTTACAGCCATGGCAAACATGGAAAGGTCTCGACATTTTAAAGTCGTGTGAATTCAGTTTAAAGTCGTGTGAGTCTGGTTTAAAGTCGTGTATGAACCTCTAAAGAGTCTGGTTTTCCTCGCAGGACGAGGGCAGTCAGGACGGAGACGCCCGGCGCTCCCCGGAGGCCGAGGGCTCCGACCATGAGGCGCCGGGAGGAGGAGGAGGAGGAGGAGCCGGCAGCGAGGAGGACGACAAGAGCGACGAGGAAGGCGAGGCTCGTCGCCACAGTGACGAGGAGGAGGAGGACACTCCGGTCAAACGCAGAGTGAGCGGCTCGGACGAAGACGAGGAGGAAGAGGAAGAAGAGGCGCCTGGCAAACACGCAGCGCGGCACCACGAGGAAGAGGAGGATGGGAGGTCGTCTCCCAAACGCCGCGGCAGCAGCTCGGACATGGAGGAGGGGGCGGGGCTTAAAGCCGGCAGCGACTCGGACAACGAGGACCTCAAACCCGCCGCCGCGTCTCAGCGGTCCAACGACAGTGACTCTGACACGGAGACGCCGGACAGACGCACGGCGCAGATAGACTCTGACGAGGAGGAGGAGGGGAAACAGAGGGAGGAAGAGGGAGGAGGAGGAGGAGGGAAGTGGAAGGCTGTGATGCAGTCTGACAGTGAGGAGGAAGAGGAGGCAGGGACGAGGAGGAAGGCTGCAGCAGGAAGTGATGGAGAGCAGACGGAGGAGAAGAAGAAGAAAGATGAGAGCGACGAGGAAGACGAGAAGCCAGGTGACCGAACTCAGACCAGCTCACTGTGTGTACCTGTTATTGTTAGTTCACTAATGTGTGTGTGTGTGTGTGTGTGTGTGTGTGTGTGTGTGTGTGTAGTGAAGAGGAAGAAGGCCATCCTGTCAGACAGTGAGGATGACGATGAGGAGAAACCCGGTGAGATGAAGGCACTTCCCTGACGGATAACTTCTCCTCTGATAGTTTGTATTCATTAAATGAAGTCATCTTGTTGTCCTCCCTCCTCTTCCTCCCTCCTCTTCTTCCCTCCTCTTCCTCCCTCCTCTTCCTCGTCCCGTGTCATCAGCGACGAAGAGGAGTCGCGCCGTGTCGGACGAGGAGAACTCTGACAGCGACGCGCCGCTCGGCCCGGACAAGACGCTGGCGGCCAAACTGAGAGAGCTGGGCTCTGACAGCGGCAGCGAGGAAGAGGACGAGAGGACGAAGAGCGCCGCCGCCGGGGACAAGGACGAGAAGACGCTGTTCGGCTCCGACAGCGAGGAAGAGGACGGAGACGAGGAAGAGTGAGTCTGCTCTCTGGTGGGCTCCAACAGCCACGCTGCTCAGGCTCTGTTGTTCTGTTGTTGTTTAGGTTCTATTGTTTAGGTTCTATTGTTGTTTAGGTTCTATTGTTTAGGTTCTATTGTTGTTTAGGTTCTATTGTTTAGGTTCTATTGTTGTTTAGGTTCTATTGTTTAGGTTCTATTGTTGTTTAGGTTCTATTGTTGTTTAGGTTCTATTGTTGTTTAGGTTCTATTGTTCTTAACGCTTCCCCCTGGTTTAAGTTTTATTGCCTGCGTGACCTTTGACCTCTCCGTCCTCAGGAAGATGATCGCAGACATTTTTGGAGAGTCTGGTGACGAAGGAGAAGAGGAGTTCACGGTGAGTTCCCTCTTAAGGACCTCCAGTCTCTTAAGGACCTCTAGTCTCTTAAGGACCTCTAGTCTCTTAAGGACCTCCAGTCTCTTAAGGACCTCCAGTCTCTTCAGGACCTCTAGTCTCTTCAGGACCTCTAGTCTCTTCAGGACCTCCAGTCTCTTCAGGACCTCTAGTCTCTTCAGGACCTCTAGTCTCTTCAGGACCTCCAGTCTCTTCAGGACCTCCAGTCTCTTCAGGACCTCCAGTCTCTTCAGGACCTCCAGTCTCTTAAGGACCTCTAGTCTCTTCAGGACCTCCAGTCCCTTCAGGACCTCCAGTCCCTTAAGGACCTCCAGTCCCTTAAGGACCTCTAGTCTCTTAAGGACCTCCAGTCTCTTAAGGACCTCTAGTCTCTTAAGGACCTCCAGTCTCTTAAGGACCTCTAGTCTCTTAAGGACCTCTAGTCTCTTAAGGACCTCCAGTCTCTGGCGTCCTGATGAAGACGAGTGGTGTTCTTCGTCCTCCTGCAGGGCTTCAACCAGGAGGACCTGGACGTGGACAAGAAGGAGGTGAAGGAGCAGCAGCAGGAGTCTGACTCTGATGAGGGCGTCGACCGCAGCGGCCAGGAGTGAGTCTGCAGCCCAGAGCCTCCTGGTGAACGTGTGAGCCTCCTGGTGAACGTGTGAATGTGTGAGCCTCCTGGAGGTGAACGTGTGAACGTGTGAGCCTCCTGGAGGTGAACGTGTGAACGTGTGAGCCTCCTGGAGGTGAACGTGTGAACGTGTGAGCCTCCTGGAGGTGAACGTGTGAACGTGTGAGCCTCCTGGAGGTGAACGTGTGAATGTGTGAGCCTCCTGGTGGTGAACGTGTGAGCCTCCTGGTGACTGTGTGAACGTGTGAGCCTCCTGGTGACTGTGTGAACGTGTGAGCCTCCTGGTGGTGAACGTGTGAACGTGTGAGCCTCCTGGTGACTGTGTGAACGTGTGAGCCTCCTGGTGACTGTGTGAACGTGTGAGCCTCCTGGTGGTGAACGTGTGAACGTGTGAGCCTCCTGGTGACTGTGTGAACGTGTGAGCCTCCTGGTGGTGACTGTGTGAACGTGTGAGCCTCCTGGTGACTGTGTGAACGTGTGAGCCTCCTGGTGACTGTGTGAACGTGTGAGCCTCCTGGTGACTGTGTGAACGTGTGAGCCTCCTGGTGGTGACTGTGTGAGCGTCAGCATGTGAACGTGTGAATCTCTGTCTCAGCACCAGCTACATGTCTGACTTTGACGTCATGCTGGCCCGGAGGAAAGCCATGAACGGCAGGAAGCGCCGGCACCGCGACGGCGGCACCTTCATCAGCGACGCCGACGACGTGGTCAGCGCCATGATCAGCAAGATGAACGAGGCCGCGGAGGTGCGACCCCCCCACACCCCGCCACAATAAAAGCCTCCGCTCGGCGGCTCCGCTCCCGCAGCGCTGACGGTGTTTTGCTTTGACAGGAGGACCGCACCATGAACAGCCAGAAGAAACCGGCGCTGAAGAAGCTCACGCTGCTGCCGCACGTCGTCACGCACCTCAAGAAGTAAGACCACGTTTCTGAGCGCTGGACTTCATATATTTAAATGTCTGTACCAGGGCGGGGCTACAAGGTGATTGACAGGTCTCCACCAGACCACAAAGCGGGGCGCGAGCACCTAAAACCAAACCTCTCGCTACCTCGTGGTGCTCTCTGCCCTCAGACAGGACCTGAAGGAGACGTTCATCGACAGCGGCGTGATGTCGGCCATCAAAGAGTGGATCAGCCCTCTTCCTGACAAGTCTCTGCCGGCCCTCAGGATCCGGGAGGAGCTGCTCAGGATCCTGCACGAGGTGAGTCCAGCGGCTGCTCGGCTCTTCGTTGGTTCTTCACCCGAGCGCTCGTCTCACCCGCGTGCTTCCTCCCCAGCTGCCCAGCGTCAGTCAGGAGACGCTGAAGCACAGCGGCATCGGGCGCTCCGTCATGTTCCTGTACAAGCACCCCAAGGAGTCCCGGTCCAACAAGGACCTGGCCCTCAAGCTCATCAGTGAGGACCCGCTCTGGTTGGCTTGTTTAATAGTGGTGGTGGTGATGATGATGATGATGATGATGATGTCGTCCTCAGACGAGTGGTCGCGGCCCATCTTCGGCTTGACCTCCAACTACAAGGGGATGACGAGGGAGGAGCGTCAGCAGAGAGACCTCGACCAGCAGATGCCCCAGAAGCAGCGGCTCAGGTACCACATCCTGATAAACCTCCTGACAAACTCCTTCACACACTTCACATCCTGATAAACCTCCTGACAAACTTCTTCAAACACTTCACATCCTGATAAACTTCTTCAAACACTTCACATCCTGATAAACCTCCTGACAAACTTCTTCACACACTTCACATCCTGATAAACCTCCTGACAAACTTCTTCACACACTTCACATCCTGATAAACCTCCTGACAAACTTCTTCACACACTTCACATCCTGATAAACCTCCTGACAAACTTCTTCACACACTTCACATCCTGATAAACTTCTTCATAAACGTCTCCTGTCAGTCGTCCACTCCGTCCAGTAGAGTTGGAGCAATAGAAGTGCAGAACCTTTAAGGGTTCCTTCCTCTTCAGTTTCATCCTGCAGAACATAAACGATGATCAATATGAAAGTTAAGTTCTCCGTTTTGTGTCCATCGTCCTCCTCGAACCGCGAGTGGAGCGTCCGCTCCGTGGGTTCGATACCGCCGCTCCCTGATCAGGGTTAAAGACCTCAGCGCCTGTAGTCAGTGCTCAGGGTTAACGACCTCAACGCCTGTAGTCAGTTCTCAGGGTTAACGACCTCAACGCCTGTAGTCAGTGCTCAGGGTTAAAGACCTCAGCGCCTGTAGTCAGCGCTCAGGGTTAAAGACCTCAACGCCTGTAGTCAGTGCTCAGGGTTAAAGACCTCAGCGCCTGTAGTCAGCGCTCAGGGTTAAAGACCTCAGCGCCTGTAGTCAGTGCTCAGGGTTAAAGACCAGCACGCCTGTAGTCAGCGCTCAGGGTTAAAGACCTCAGCGCCTGTAGTCAGCGCTCAGGGTTAACGACCTCAACGCCTGTAGTCAGTGCTCAGGGTTAACGACGTCAACGCCTGTAGTCAGTGCTCAGGGTTAACGACCTC
Source organism: Clinocottus analis (assembly GCF_023055335.1). Lineage (NCBI taxonomy): Eukaryota > Metazoa > Chordata > Actinopteri > Perciformes > Cottidae > Clinocottus > Clinocottus analis. Next base: position 621,165 of record NW_027175931.1, on the reverse strand, counting down.
AGCGCCTGTAGTCAGCGCTCAGGGTTAAAGACCAGCACGCCTGTAGTCAGCGCTCAGGGTTAACGACCTCAACGCCTGTAGTCAGCGCTCAGGGTTAACGACCTCAACGCCTGTAGTCAGTGCTCAGGGTTAAAGACCAGCACGCCTGTAGTCAGTGCTCAGGGTTAAAGACCTCAGCACCTGTAGTCAGCGCTCAGGGTTAAAGACCTCAACGCCTGTAGTCAGCGCTCAGGGTTAAAGACCTCAACGCCTGTAGTCAGCGCTCAGGGTTAAAGACCAGCACGCCTGTAGTCAGCGCTCAGGGTTAAAGACCAGCACGCCTGTAGTCAGCGCTCAGGGTTAAAGACCTCAGCGCCTGTAGTCAGCGCTCAGGGTTAAAGACCTCAGCGCCTGTAGTCAGTGCTCAGGGTTAACGACCTCAGCACCTGTAGTCAGCGCTCAGGGTTAAAGACCTCAGCGCCTGTAGTCAGCGCTCAGGGTTAAAGACCTCAGCGCCTGTAGTCAGCGCTCAGGGTTAAAGACCTCAGCGCCTGTAGTCAGTGCTCAGGGTTAACGACCTCAGCACCTGTAGTCAGTGCTCAGGGTTAAAGACCTCAGCACCTGTAGTCAGTGCTCAGGGTTAAAGACCTCAGCGCCTGTAGTCAGCGCTCAGGGTTAAAGACCTCAGCGCCTGTAGTCAGTGCTCAGGGTTAAAGACTTCAGCGCCTGTAGTCCCACAAGGATCCGTTCACAGGAGTCGGCTATCACACGATGTCTTGTTGCTTCTTCTAAACTCCACCTCCAGTGTTCCTCCTTTCTATCCTCTTCATCGCTCCTCTTCATCACCCCACCCCCCTCCCAGTCAGTCCCCGGCGGTGGAGAGGGCGGAGGAACCCGACGTCTTCTCTCCACCAATCAGGTTCAGAGCTGCATGGCTGTCAGAGTGAAGCACGGCTTTAACTGTTCTGGCTCCGCCCCCTTCTGTCCAGTCCCACGCTCTCATTGGCCACGGCTTTTACTGTTCTGGCTCCGCCCCCTTCTGTCCAGTCCCACGCTCTCATTGGCCACGGCTTTTACTGTTCTGGCTCCGCCCCCTTCTGTCCGACGCTCATTGGTCGGCCGGAGCTTCTGTTCTGAGAGTTAACGAGAGGAAGGGAGTACATTTTGAGATGCGTGTACTTTGTATCCTCTACATGTTGTACTTCTGTACTGCGTTTATGTGGCGGCTTCGTTCAGAATGAACACATGTAAACAACAACAACAACAATAAAGCAGCCTTTACAGTTAATCATATAAGTTAGTATTAACGAGTAAGTGTACTTCAGATACTAATACACTAACATTTTGAATGCAGGGCTCGAGTACTTCTCCACTGTGGTATTAGTACTGTGACAGAGTGAACTAACGCTGTGAGCTGGAGGATGCTAGTAACAGCATGGAGGCTCCGCCCACTGAGGAACCATGTGACTCACCTGTGTGTCTCTCTCTCTCTCTCTCTCTCTCTCTCTCTCTCTCTCTCTCTCTCTCTCTCTCTCTCTCTCTCTCTCTCTCTGTCTGTGTCTCTCTCTCTCTCTCTCTCTCTGTCTGTGTCTCTCTCTCTCTCTCTCTCTCTCTCTCTCTCTCTCTCTCTCTGTCTGTGTCTCTCTCTCTCTCTCTCTCTCTCTCTCTCTCTCTCTCTGTCTGTGTCTCTCTCTCTCTCTCTCTCTCTCTCTGTCTGTGTCTCTCTCTCTCTCTCTCTCTCTCTCTGTCTCTGTCTCTGTCTCTCTCTCTCTCTCTCTGTCTCTGTCTCTCTCTCTCTCTCTGTCTCTGTCTCTCTCTCTCTCTCTCTCTCTCTCTCTCTGTCTCTGTCTGTGTCTCTCTCTCTCTCTCTCTCTCTCTCTCTCTCTCTCTCTCTCTCTGTCTCTGTCTCTGTCTCTCTCTCTGTCTCTGTCTCTCTCTCTCTCTCTCTCTCTCTCTCTCTCTCTGTCTCTGTCTCTCTCTCTCTCTCTCTCTCTCTCTGTCTCTCTCTCTCTCTCTCTCTCTCTCTCTCTCTCTCTCTCTCTCTCTCTCTGTCTGTGTCTCTCTCTCTCTCTCTGTCTCTGTCTCTGTCTCTCTCTCTCTCTCTCTCTCTCTCTCTCTCCAGCTCTGGTGGTCAGACTCCTCGTAGAGATCTGGAGAAGCAGCTGACCGGAGAGGAAAAGTAAGCCTCTTGTTTTGGGTCCGGGTCCTCTGGTGACTGAATGTTCTAGATGTTCTAACCGAGTGGTTCCGCAGGGCGCTGAGACCCGGAGACCCCGGGTTCTGTGCCAGGGCCCGGGTACCGATGCCCTCCAACAAGGACTACGTGGTGCGACCCAAGTGGAACATCGAGATGGAGTCCAACAGGGTGAGTGACGGGGCCACTTGTCTTTTACTTTTATATTCATTTTTTAAAATTGATTTTTATATATATATATATATATATATATATATATATATATATATATTTATATATATATATTTTTTTTAATTTGTTTTTATTGTAATATTATTATATTTTATTTATTTGTCTAAATGGCCAAAAAGTAAAAACTAGTTTAATGAATCCTGATGTTTTAAAGAGAAGAACAGATTCTCTTTCTTGTTCCTTCCACTTCCTGTTATATCTTCTGTGTACAAAAACACACTTTCTGTAATACTACTGTAGTACCACAGAGTAGTGTGTCCGCTGTGCAGGCTGCTCGTTGCACTGAGGAGAAGCAGAAGCAGAGAATCTGGTCATTAAATAGATCCTGATTCCTCCTGGAAGTCTGGTTCTGCCGTGAGACAGGAAGTGGGGTAAAGCTGCGCTGTGATTGGTCCTCTGTAGAGCGGCCGTGAGACAGGAAGTGGGGTAAAGCTGCGCTGTGATTGGTCCTCTGTAGAGCGGCCGTGAGACAGGAAGTGGGGTAAAGCTGCGCTGTGATTGGTCCTCTGTAGAGCGGCCGTGAGACAGGAAGTGGGGTAAAGCTGCGCTGTGATTGGTCCTCTGTAGAGCGGCCGTGAGACAGGAAGTGGGGTAAAGCTGCGCTGTGATTGGTCCTCTGTAGAGCGGCTGTAAGAAAGGCCTCAGCCAGCTGGAGAAGCTCAAGCGCCGCATGGCCGACCGCAGGAGGGCCAGCCGGCCTCAGGGCGCCGTGAAGATCAGCATCGAGGGCAGCAACATGCCCCTGTAGTCCCGCTGCCGGCCTGCGGGGCAGTAAGTGCTTCTGCATGGCGTGTGGTGCTGTGAGGCGTCTGCAGGGCGCTTCCCCCCAGGAGACGCTCCGCCGGACGGAAACACGGCCGAGTGGAGCGTCTGTCTGCGGGGAACCGTCTTTGACAGAGAAGTGACTCACCTGAGACTCACCTGTGTTCAGTGGGACGTAACCCAACACCCTCCTGCGCTCTGATGAGTGACGCCTCCTGACTCAACGAAGCTCCCCTCCTGCCGGGGAGCTGAAGCTGTCACCACACACCAGCCTCCACGCACCAGAGCAGTGATTTAACGTCTCTGCTGCTGGTCTCCTGCTCCTCCACCTGACAGGTAGTCTGTGTTGTTGTGGGACTTTCATCTTTTAGAGGTTAGTTCAGATCCACCAAAGTCTCACAACAACACAAACGCACAACAACACACTAACACACGACCTGCTGGAGGTGCAGCAGCTCCGAGACCTTAAATCACTGTTTTTATGAATGGAGTCTGGTGCGTTTTTATGAACAGAGTTCACAGGTGACTGAAGGCTCTGACGTCACGGTGAAGATGCTCTGCTCCACCTGCTGCAGTGAAACTGTGTAGAAGTACCTCGAAACACCTGCTGCAGTGAAACTGTGTAGAAGTACCTCGAAACACCTGCTGCAGTGAAACTGTGTAGAAGTACCTCGAAACACCTGCTGCAGTGAAACTGTGTAGAAGTACCTCGAAACACCTGCTGCAGTGAAACTGTGTAGAAGTACCTCGAAACGCCTGCTGCAGTGAAACTGTGTAGAAGTACCTCGAAACGCCTGCTGCAGTGAAACTGTGTAGAAGTACCTCAAAACACCTGCTGCAGTGAAACTGTGTAGAAGTACCTCGAAACACCTGCTGCAGTGAAACTGTGTAGAAGTACCTCGAAACACCTGCTGCAGTGAAACTGTGTAGAAGTACCTCAAAACACCAGCTGCAGTAAAACTGTGTACAAGTACCTGGAAACCCTTCTAAACATCCTGAACGCTGGAGGAGAAGCTGCTCGTACTCACTGCTTTACTACCACTTTACATCTGTATGTACTCACAGCTAGTACTTCATCATGCACATACATTTACTACAGAGTACTTTAAACTACAGTTTATTCAGTTTGCAATTCCTTTAGACCACAAATATGTTTTATTTTATATACACACACACACACACACAGCGAGGTGATGTAACTGGAGGACGAGTGATGAAACTTTATCGACACGTTATGAATCAGAAGTGAACAGGATGTGTGAGACTCACCGGATCAATAGCAGCAGATCGACGGCTGCAGCTCGTCTGAGACGCTTCTTCAGTGTCTGGAGGCAGATTTGTGTCTTTATTGCGTCAGTAGACGTCTTGTTCGGGAGTAAATTATCTGACTGCAAATCCCAAATCAAAAGCCCAGTGAGCCGCCAATAGAAACTCCTCCTCACTCTGCAGCGCATGCCCCGCCCACTCCACCCACTCCTCCCACTCCACCCACTCCACCCACTCCACCCACTCCTCCCACTCCACCCACTCCACCCACTCCTCCCACTCCACCCACTCCACCCACTCCTCCCACTCCACCCACTCCTCCCACTCCACCCACTCCACCCACTCCACCCACTCCTCCCACTCCTCCCACTCCTCCCACTCCACCCACTCCTCCCACTCCTCCCACTCCTCCCACTCCACCCACTCCTCCCACTCCACCCACTCCTCCCACTCCACCCACTCCTCCCACTCCTCCCACTCCACCCACTCCTCCCACTCCACCCACTCCACCCACTCCTCCCACTCCTCCCACTCCACCCACTCCTCCCACTCCACCCACTCCACCCACTCCTCCCACTCCACCCACTCCTCCCACTCCACCCACTCCACCCACTCCTCCCACTCCACCCACTCCACCCACTCCTCCCACTCCTCCCACCACTCAACTGGTAACGTTTTATTTATCTGAGAGCGCAGGTTGTTGTTGTTGTTTAGAAGACTTTTTTTTTTTTTGCAGTTTTTTTAAAGTGTTTTTTAGCCTTTTTTCTTTTTTTCTTTTTAAAGCAGTTTTTTTTAGCAAAGATTTTGGCTCTGCAGGTCATTTACTTACAAACAATACATTTGCTCGCGTAATAAAGACAAGACGAGCGAGACGAGCGGGCGGATTCTAAATCGCCCAATTTCTTAATGGAGTCTGGTAGCATCGATGCTACGCTAGGCTAACGACCTAGCAGCGCCGTGATTTCAGCAGAATCGCAAAACAAACGAGATTTATTTTAAACATTTCATTTAAAGGTCGGGTTGAACAGTTCATCTTCATCACTCTTCCTCTTGATGTCCGTCTGTCACTCTAACGCCACTTCCTGTTTCCTGCTTCCTGTCCCGCAGCACGGCCCCATGAAGAAGGGCGTGACCCGCGTGGACAAACAGATGCGCCGCCTGTCAGACCTGCGGCGCCTCACCAAGCCGGGCCACGCCGTAAAGATCAGCGTGGAGGGGAACCGCATGCCGCTGTGATGCCGCCGTGACGCTGCCGTGACGCTGCCGTGACGCTGCCGTGATGCTGCCCGTGACGCTGCCGTGACGCCGCCGTGACGCCGCCGTGACGCCACCGTGACGCCGCCGTGACGCCACCGCTCTGCGCTACTTTAGTTTACTTTATTTTATTTTTGTATGTTTCCTTAGCGATCCATCCTCCTCCTCCTCTTGCTCAGGTCCAGCTCGGCCTTAAAGAGGTCAGAGGTCACTCTGATGTAAAGGGACGAGGTGAAGGGACACACATCTGATTTATGATTACTCGACAACAACACACAACTAAACAACACACAACAACAACAACAACAACACACAACTAAATAACAACACAACCCTGCGTGGCCTTCAGGTGCTGCAGGAGAACAGAGACTCTGGAGGGGTTCTCACTATTCTGCGCTCATGAAATCATAGTTGTGATTCTATTGAACATTATTTGGCAACAGAGCCGTCGCTCTGTTGCCGTCACGCCGCCGTGTGACTCAAGTGGCGTTAGCGCTAGTTAGCCACGTTAGCGCTAGTTAGCCACGTTAGCTATGGTTAGCCACGTTAGCGTTAGTTAGCCAGGTTAGCGTTAGCTCCTGATGTCGTTACTTGAACATCAGGAGAACCCTGAGAAGTCTTTCAGCAGCGACGTCCAACTGCA
>NW_027175931.1:589836-597336 GCF_023055335.1 Clinocottus analis | reverse complement strand
GAGGTTTCAGTCGTAATGCTGCGCTCTCGCGGCTCCTGTCAATCCTATGGTTAGCTAATGTTAGCTAACGTTAGCTAACGTTAGCTAATGTTAGCTAACTAGTGCTGCAATGATTAAAGCGAAGTCGACTCAAATCAACTAAATCTCACAACCGTCAACACGTCCTCTTCTCACCGACTCGCTAGCGATCTGTCGACGACACTAAATGTCTCATTTGATTCACGATAGCTAGCGGACGTTAGCCTAGCATACACCATGTATAGCTAGCTCAGAAGTTCAGACGCCTGTCTCCCTCCCTGCTAAAGATAAACTCCAACCCTGTGGAATATCCCAAAAAAAAGTATTTTTACTTCTTTACTGTACACCACTGCACGTAACCATGAAGGAGGAAGTATAAATACTTCAGTATGAGTATATTGCTTCAATCTATGTATAAATACTTCAGTATATGTATAAATACTTCAGTATCTATATATAAATAATTCTCCGACGGCAGAAAAACACATTTTACAGATGAACTGGCAGATAGCAGGTACAAAAACACAAAATAAATATTACATTCTTCACCAGGACGAGTCCAAGTAGAATTATTGGAGCAGATGATAATTGTTGTACTTTATACAAGCTGCTGGTATCTCTGCAGTCAGGCTAACTGTTTCCACCTGTTCCCAGTCCTTATGCTAAGCTAAGCTAACGGTTGCTTGGCTGTAGCATCATATATATCTGATTAGTATTTTCCCCCAGAAGACTTAATGTAGAAGTATTCCATGATGTATTTCCGTTGCATTATAAGACTCATTATGCTAACAGCTGCACACTCATAATGCTAACGGCTGCACAGGAGCGGCTCAGAGAGGAGTCTGGAGCTCTCTCTCTCTCTCTCTCCCTCTCTCTCTCTCTCTCTCTCTCTCTCTCTCTCTCTCTCTCTCTCTCTCTCTCTCTCTCTCTCTCTCTCTCTCTCTCCCTCTCTCTCTCCCCCCCTCCGGCCTCGTTCCTCTGGACTCTGGAACAGCGACGCTCCGGCGGGTTCCTCCCACACGTCCAGATATTCATATTAAGATTCATGGTTTCATTTCAGGCTCCATCCATCAGCCTGAGCGGCTGCAGTTCCTCTGGAGGCCACCAGGTGCTGCTGCAGCACGACCTCCTGCTCATAAAGAGGAGGAGAAGAAGTAGAAGTACCTGTACTCAACTGAGTACTTTGTTCTTCTGCTCCACATTCATGAGAACACATTTAAAGTTTTGTGATTAAACAAATTTAAACAAAACATCAAAGTACAAGAAAATGAAAAGTTTAATAAACACAATAAAAATGAAATATCATAAAAAAGTATTTCATAAAATGCTTTACGCTTCATATGAAGTATTGAAAAGAGATCCTCTGCTTCCATGTGTCTTTAATAATGATACAGTAATGTTATTACTGCGAGTACTGTGGAACGAGTACTTCACGATACTTCAGTAACATGCTGAATGTAGTACTTGTACTACTACGGAGTATTTATAAACTAATGTCTCTCTCTCCCTCTCTCTCTCTCTCAGAGCCTCCTGCTGGTCTGATGAGGACTCAGCAGATCTCTCCTCACCTCCAGAGAAACAAACAGGTATGGCCATGTTGTGTCTCTCCACCACGTCGGCCATGTTGTGTCTCTCCACCGCGTCGGCCATGTTGTGTCTCTCCACCATGTCGGCCATGTTGTGTCTCTCCACCACGTCGGCCATGTTGTGTCTCTCCACCGCGTCGGCCATGTTGTGTCTCTCCACCGCGTCGGCCATGTTGTGTCTCTCCACCGCGTCGGCCATGTTGTGTCTCTCCACCGCGTCGGCCATGCTGTGTCTCTCCACCGCGTCGGCCATGTTGTGTCTCTCCACCGCGTCGGCCATGTTGTGTCTTTCCACCGTGTCGGCCATTTTGTGTCTTTCCACCGTGTCGGCCATGTTGTGTCTCTCCACCGTGTCGGCCATGTTGTGTTTCTCCAGCGTGTCGGCCATGTTGTGTTTCTCCAGCGCGTCGGCCATGTTGTGTCTCTGACTTTGTCCTGGAACCCTCAGCTGCAGGACGCTCTGCTGCAAAGAGACGAGGAGCTGCTGAGGCTGCAGGACGAGAACCACCGGCTCCGAGAGTTCCTCGGCTCGTCCTTCGTGAGGAACCTGCAGAGGGAGGCGAAGGTCGGTCCACACGCTCCAGAAAGTAGAGCATGTTAACCGATTTTATTAGGCCCTTTCCTTTAACATGTCATCCCCAAACTTAAAAGGGTGCATCTCTGCAACCACTAGGCCTGTTTGAATAATGTTGAAATTGACACGTGTTGCTGGACGTTTGTAGGAAAACTAAGGATTAACTTTTCATAAGATATCAGAAACCAACAAACTGAACTGTTGAAAAAAACTCAGATCCTCCACATCTTGTATAAGTACGAAGAGCTAAGTGAAACCAGAGTCAAGTTTGAATGAATGTGTAAACACACAAGGTGAATGAAGCTGATTCTGGTTGAGTTCAATTAAATTAAACTTCCTGAAATGGTGACCATTGTGTTCTTTTTGGTTCCTCATAGAAACTAAACCCCGATGGGCGCAGGAAGCTGAAGAGACGTCCGGCGTACGCTGATGACGGATCTGTACAGAACCGCGGTCATCAGCTCCAAACCCCGCAGGTCAGCAAGAGAGTCTGCAGGAACCTCACGGCAGAGTTCTGCTCCTCCTCCTCCGAGACGTCCCCCTCCTCCTCGGAACCGAACCTGGACCTCTGGGTCCTCCGAACGCTGGGGCTGAAGGACCGGGACACCATCGACACGTCCAACGAGTCCTCGTGCTCGTCCGGCTTCGGCCTCGGCGGTTCGGTCCACGATGCCGCGGCGTCTTCGGCCTCTGGATTCACTCTGGACTCGTCCTTCAGCCCCCCGGTCTTCACTTCCACGTCGTCTTCTGGACTCGGCTGCTGCCGAACGCCAACGCGGCGAAGCCGCAGCGCCGCCGAACGCTGCGAAGCAAACGGTGGAACTCCCGCCGAGTCGCCTGATATCTGCACAACTTCTCCGGGTCGATGCTGCACAGCCACCGGGTTGACGGGACAGTACGGAGACCCCGGAGCTGAGATCCAGAGCTACGGCACGTCCACCGCCTTCAAACCTCCGCCGCCAACGGAGGAACCGCCATTCAGCCGGACAGCAGGCGGACCTGAAGTCTGCTTCCTCACAGCCTCGTGTCCGGTCCGAACTCTGGAGGGAAACCCAGCGAAGCCTCCGGCTAACTGGACTCCAGTGAGAGGCGCCCGGACGCCATCGCTGGACTCGATACAGTTCAGTCCACCTTTCTCCCCGATCTTGTCTTCGAGTCCAGTCGTGAAGCCGCTCTGGACACCCGTCTGCAGCGGGAGCCCAACGCCTGCTACGCCTCGTACACCCAATACACCCAATACCCCTCATACCCCTCTTACCCCTCTTACCCCTCATACCCCTCATACCCCTCTTACCCCTCATACCCCTCATACCCATCTTACCCCTCATACCCCTCTTACCCCTCATACCCCTCATACCCATCTTACCCCTCATACCCCTCTTACCCCTCTTACCCCTCATACCCCTCTTACCCCTCATACCCCTCATACCCCTCATACCCATCTTACCCCTCATACCCCTCATACCCCTCTTACCCCTCATACCCTTCTTACCCCTCATACCCCTCATACCCCGCATACCCATCTTACCCCTCATACCCCTCATACCCCTCTTACCCCTCTTATCCCTCATACCCCTCATACCCCTCTTACCCCTCATACCCCTCATACCCATCTTACCCCTCATACCACTCATACCCCTCTTACCCCTCATACCCCGCATACCCATCTTACCCCTCATACCCCTCTTACCCCTCTTACCCCTCATACGCCTCGCAGTCGGCCAGATCTAGCATTCAGCATGTCCCTCAGTCCATCCAGCAGCGTCAAAACCCACAGCTTCCCCCAGGGACAAGCCTTTGTCAGGAAGGACACCGGGGGAAGGTGCAACTTCACTTGGATGCCAACGCAAAGACCGTAAGCCGCTCAGGGAAACTCCAGAGGCCAACGCTTCGGGCCGCGTCCACGTGGAACTTGCTGCTGGACTCTCAGACTTTTGTTCTGGGTTCACCATCGACCACGCAAGTAGCAAATCAACACCCAGATGTTTCTTTGAACATTTCTCGAACTCCCCTCAAAGACCTTGACATGATACGATCTGATGGAAAGCCTTTGTTCCACGTCCAACTTGTCTTTTCTTTGTTTACTTTACGGTCCGTCTGTGTTTTGTTTAACGTCGTCGCTCATAAAGTTTAGAAAAAGAGATGAAAACGTGAAATGATGAATTGCTAAGCGGTGAGACTAACCAGCTAGTTTTAGGAGTTAGGAGCCGAGTTGTTGAACATTTGATGTTCTGCAGCTCTCTTACACTGAGAGTAACAGTGAACATTAAAATGATGTCTAAGTGCTGAAGTTCATATTTAGTTTGACTGTAAAACTGCCATTACAAAATTAAAACTGCCTCATAACAAAAGACAACTGTTCTATGAACCTCAAATGAGTTCTAATACTTGTGGTATTTCCTAACTTTTTTTAACAACATTTTTATTTTTTTGAAAATAATAATTATAAAACATCCAGCATGATTCTGAACAAGATTTGCCAAAAATCGTCCTCGAGTGATCCCCTAGTTTTTTCATCTCCATGGTTCAGGACCTTAACAACATCACACTTACTAATAACTCACCTTCTGGAAAGGTCAACAAGCACTGCAAAACAAAGCTTTGACATATTGGGAAGGTGTTAAGTAAAAGAACCGTGTCGTTCGGTTCAAAAGTAGAAGAGTTATTTGTTCTTTGTGAAAACATTGTTGGATTGTTGCTTTAAATCTTCAGAAGCTTCTGCTGGTGCCCTTTGACCTGGAAGCAGAAACCTCCTGCAGGGAAGCCTCTGCCTTCAAAAGAGACAGAAAAGAAGAAGCTGCAGCCGTTTTGTGACTTTACAGGTGGAAATAGGAGGTTTATAAGGTTAGATTGTTAGATTCCCACAAGCCTCACGGTGACGTGGATGTGTTTGTTATTGAAATCAGACTTTGTTAAGGGAACTTATCACTAGTTAAGTGAAACCTTACGTCGCTGCAGCAAGTTCATGGAGTTCTGTGAGTAAATTTAACAGTTACTTCATTTATTTCTTACACGTGTGTATTTTCTCACGAGGGTTTCAGTATTGTAGAACTTTAAATGAAATTAATAAACGTTGTGGTTGCGGAGATAATTTTGTTTATGTTTTAAAAAAAGAGAATTGTTTTCTCAAAAATCAGCCACTGGGGCTCGTGAGGACCCAAAGTTATGGAAGCCCATTCACGCCAGACAAAAAAATAAATTAGGACCAAAAAATAAAAATCAGGACCAAAAAAAAAAAAAAAAAAATATTGGACCAAAAAAAAAAAAAATTAGGACAAAAAGAAAAAAACAAAACAAATTAATCAACTTTTTTTTTTCTTCTTTGACGAAAATAAAAAAAAAAACATCTAAGGAATACCTTATTTCATCACTTTATTTACATAATTTAAATGTAAATATTATTCATAGAACAAAACCAGTACAAGTCACAAAATAGTCCAATCTTGTTTCAATTCACGTATTCTTTTAACTTAACATTGCAAACACTGTTTTATATTTAAGTGCTCTTGTTATTTACCAAAAGATAACTTTGCAATGTCAACCACCCGTAAGCCTGTTGATGGTTACTTTAAAGTAAATAATTCATTTATTATATGTGTGGACTTTGCATTTTACTCAGTTCTTAAAAATGGTCAATGGAAGTACAACAATGACAACAACAACAAAGTACTTTGTGTGTTCATGTATTAGCTACATTAGCTACATTAGCTATGTTCTGTCTGCTGGTGGCTGCCACCGCGACCCGACCCGGATAAGTGGTGGAAAATGGATGGATGGATATTAGCTACAATTATATTTAGGCTCTAGGTGTAATTTTGACAATTTTAGTCAGAAGTCAAGTTCTCGTTTCTCTTGGAATGAAACAGAAAACTTTTTTTTCTTTTCTTTTCGTTGCCTTTTTTCAAGTCAACGAAAAGAAAAAAAAGACAACGAAAAAAAAATAAAAAAAAATTTTGGTCCTATTTTTTGGAAGGGGAGTCCTAATTTTTTATTTTTTTTATTTTGTCTTTTTTTTGTCCTAATTTTGTGTGAAACAGGAAGCCAACGTTGATTTATTGTATACACATGGTACATACAATGAGTAGTATACACATGGTACATACAATGAGTAGTATACACATGGTACATATAATGAGTAGTACACACATGGTACATATAATGAGTAGTATACACATGGTACATATAATGAGTAGTATACACATGGTACATATAATGAGTAGTATACACATGGTACATATAATGAGTAGTATACACATGGTACATATAATGAGTAGTATACACATGGTACATATAATGAGTAGTATACACATGGTACATATAATGAGTAGTATACACATGGTACATATAATGAGTAGTATACACATGGTACATATAATGAGTAGTATACACATGGTACATATAATGAGTAGTATACACATGGTACATATAATGAGTAGTATACACATGGTACATATAATGAGTAGTATACACATGGTACATATAATGAGTAGTATACACACGGTACACCATCCAAGTCCATGAAGCAGAAAGAAGTGAGAGAAAGAGCATCAGCAGCGCCACGACCCTGAGTCGTTTAGTTAAAAAGAAGAAGAAGAAGAACAAGAAGAACAAGAAGAAGAACAAGAAGAAGAAGAAGAAGAAGAAGAAGAAGAAGAAGAACAAGAAGAAGAAGAAGAAGAAGAAGAAGAAGAAGAAGAAGAAGAAGAAGAAGAAGAAGAAGAAGTGAAACTGTTCTGGTAAACAAAGCAAAAAGCAGTTTATCTTTTGTCCTCTGATTCTTTAAAGCAGAACCTGAGTACCCATGCTGGGAACACTGGTCCCATGCTGGGAACACTGGTCCCCAACACTGGTCCCATGCTGGGAACACTGGTCCCCAACACTGGTCCCATGCTGGGAACACTGGTCCCCAACACTGGTCCCATGCTGGGAACACTGGTCCCCAACACTGGTCCCATGCTGGGAACACTGGTCTGACTTGCTGCACCAGTGTTCCCAGCATGGGACTCGTTTCACCAGTGAAAACTGTTTCATGATCTAGATTTCAGTGACATTATGTTCATGTCACAAGTGTCCTCCTCCGTCTTCAGCTCAGTTACCAGTTAAACCAGTCTGACCCTCCTCCTCCTCCTCCTCCTTCTCCTCCTCCTCCTCCTCCTCCTCCTCCTCCTCCTCCTCCTCCTCTCAGGAACAAAGGGAGGCCAGCGCTCCCTGGAGACGCCCCTCCCTCCTCCTCCTCTTCCTCCTCCTCCCCAATACAGGTAAAGATGGAGGGCCTTCCTCTCCCTGGGGGTTTCTCAACACAGGGTCCCGGCCCGGCCCGGC
>NW_027175931.1:579836-584836 GCF_023055335.1 Clinocottus analis | reverse complement strand
GTTTGTCCATCACTCGGTTGTTGTTGCAGGTTTTTAGTCTGCCGTGAGCAACATGTGTCCTGTTTTGAGATAAGGTGCTTTTATTTTGAAGGCGAGAAACAGAGTTAAAACGGAAGTAGCATAGTAGCATAGTGCGCTGTTTAGCGGCTAAAGCTACGGTCTTTAAAGAGAGTTGGAGGGGAACGCTACAGAGATACCTGTTACAGGATGTCCAGTAGTCTCAGACCAGCAACAGGTGTTGCTGGTTGCTGGTTGCTGCATCAATGCTGTGTAACGTTAAGCCTCCCAATACAAAATATATACACACACATACATACACAATATACACAATACAATGTGGTGGTCGGTGAAACGTGATTCATGTCGATGATGAATGAAAAACCAAACGGCATCAAAGGTTGAAGGACGAAGGCACCGTGTTGGTTCTGGTTCTAACCCGAGCCGAGGGAACCAGAACCGAGCCGCCCCCACGGGTTCTGGCCCCGCCTCATGCAGCTACGCTGCAGAGTTGAAGACCTTCTGCGGGTCCTTGCTGGTGTCGCTGATGAGGCCCGTTTGGGAGTTGGTGCTGTTCTGACTGAGCATCCTCATCAGGCCCAGCTCCTCCCCCTTCTCCAGCTCCTCCCCCTTCTCCAGCTCCTCCCCCTTCTCCGGCTCCTCCCCCTTCTCCGGCCCCGCCCCCCGGCCGACCCTCCTCACGGGAAGCTCCAACCGGAGCCGCTTCCAGAAGCGGGACGTGAGCTCCTTGGACTCGTCCCCCTGCCAGCGGACCAGCGCCAGGGCCACGCGGGCCCTCCTCAGCTCCCGGACCCAGCCCCGCCGCCGGACCGGCTTGTACTGGACCAGGATCACCCGCAGGTGCCCGCCCAGCGCCATGCCGTCCAGGCCCGCCTGCAGCTCCAGCAGCGCCTGGGAGCCCTGCGAGGCGTAGCCGGGGCTCAGCACCACCAGGAGGCGCCGACTGCGAGCCACGAAGCCCAGAGTCTCATCTGTGATGGCTATGGGGAGGAGGGGGGAGGAGTTTGTGTTTAAAAATAATAATTAAAGAAGTATTAAAAGTAACAGCAAGTAGGAGAAGTAGCAAGAGTACGAGCAGGAAAACTAGCAGCTGACGTGGCAGAGGCATTAGTGGCAGCAGCGGTGGCAGCAGCAGTGCCGGGTCGTCCACATCAGACGGACTCGAAGGAAAAAGTGTCCCTGGAGTTTCTGTCACACCGACTCACTTAAAGCACCGAGAACTCGACCAGAACGACCCCGTCGAGTTGCTGCGTCCACGTTGTCCAACTCAACAACCGGTCACATTGAGTGATAACAAAACAATCCAACAAAACCGCGGCACTAGAACTCTGCTCACACACAAGACATCTGCAGCTGCTGCTCCCGTTGAAGGGGGCGGGGCCAGCAGCAGCAACAGCCGCTTACGACTGAATACGACTGCAGATGTAAAAACAGAAACACAACCAGCAGTTCCCATAGAGACACAGGAGGAGGAATCTGATTGGATGAAACTCTTCAAAGCAGCTTCATGAAAGCAGCTGCAGGCTGAAGGCAGAGCAGCAGAGGAAGAAGGAAGTTAGACGATGACATCACTATGACACATGGAGAGGATTATATATATATATATATATATATATATATATATATATATATATATATATATATATATAGCAGTATCTGTGTACTCACTTCCTCCCGGCAGACTGTCCCGGTCGAAGATGCAGACGGAGAACCCGAGCTCGTTCTCCAGAACGCTGCGAAGAGTGAAGAGAACGAAGTGTTCCTCCTCACTGCTCCTGGCATAGGAGATGTACACATCGTACTGCTTATCGTCTACACACACACGCACACACACACACACACACACACACACACACACACACACACACACACACACACACACACACACACACACACACACACAGTATTGATTAATACCGGTCACTCCTCTACACATCCCTTCACACCTCACATATGAACCTTCCGCCAAGAAAAACTCCTCGTTTGTGAAAACGGAGCCGCGAGCTGCAGGTTCTGACTCCACCCGCTCAGCTGTTGATGGTTCACAACGCGACCAGACAAAAGGGCTGGAACCAACGACCCGCTCAGCTGTTGATGGTTCACAACGCGACCAGACAGAAGGGCTGGAACCAACGACCCGCTCAGCTGTTGATGGTTCACAACGCGACCAGACAGAAGGGCTGGAACCAACGACCCGCTCAGCTGTTGATGGTTCACAACCCGACCAGACAGAAGGGCTGGAACCAACGACCCGCTCAGCTGTTGATGGTTCACAACCCGACCAGACAGAAGGGCTGGAACCAACGACCCGCTCACCTGTGTGCCGCTCGTCGGTGCCGAACCAGGACCGGTAGAGCAGCAGCAGCTCCAGCCAGAAGACGTGGTAGACCACGAAGAGGACCAGCATGAGGACCAGCGTCACGCCCAGCCCGCAGCCCAGCTCCACCGACGGCAGCGAGCCTGACGCGAAACAAGCGCACCCAAAGTTTAACGTCCGGTGTCAAAGTTTCCTCTTAGTGATGATTCAGAGCTCAGATTCATGGAAACAAGACACACATTATGTAAATAACAATAATAATATGATGTCTGTTGTTGTTACAGAAATAACTCCAGCTGTACGATCTTTAGCTCCGCCTTCAGTTCAGTCCGAGAGGATTCTTTTAGAAACTCTTTCCTGTCAGGAAGTTACTGAAAGCTTAAAGTTACTGAAAGTTTAAAGTAACTAAAAGTTTATAGTAACTAAAAGTTTATAGTAACTAAAAGTTAAAAAGTAACAAAAAGTTTAAAGTAACAAAAAGTTGAAAGTAACTAAAAGTTGAAAGTAACTAAAAGTAGAAAAGTAACTAAAAGTAGAAAAGTAACTAAAAGTAGAAAGTAACTAAAAGTTGAAAGTAACTAAAAGTAGAAAAGTAACTAAAAGTTGAAAGTAACTAAAAGTTGAAAAGTAACTAAAAGTAGAAAAGTAACTAAAAGTAGAAAGTAACTAAAAGTTCATAGTAACTAAAAGTAGAAAGTAACTAAAAGTTTATAGTAACTAAAAGTTGAAAAGTAACTAAAAGTTGAAAGTAACTAAAAGTTGAAAAGTAACTAAAAGTTGAAAGTAACTAAAAGTTGAAAGTAACTAAAAGTTGAAAAGTAACTAAAAGTTTAAAGTAACAAAAAGTTGAAAAGTAACTAAAAGTTTAATGTAACTAAAATTTTAAAGTCACTAAAAGTTTAAAGTCACTAAAAGTTTAAAGTTAGAAGTTTTCTGTAACTTTAAACTTTACTAACATGAAACATGCATGAAGAGTTCCGTTGATCAAACAGTAGAATCCCATTAGAGTCACAGTAGAGTCACAGTAGAGTCACAGTAGAGTCACAGCAGAGTCACAGTAGAGTCACAGCAGCGTCACAGTAGAGTCACAGCAGAGTCCCAGTAGAGTCCCAGTAGAGTCACAGCAGAGTCACAGTAGAGTCACAGCAGAGTCACAGTAGAGTCACAGCAGAGTCACAGTAGAGTCACAGTAGAGTCACAGCAGAGTCACAGTAGAGTCACAGTAGAGTCCCAGTAGAGTCACAGCAGAGTCACAGCAGAGTCCCAGTAGAGTCACAGCAGAGTCACAGTAGAGTCCCAGTAGAATCCTGCATCACAAGATAAACCAGGTTAAAACCCGCTCACCCTCCTCCTCCTTCAGCTCAGCTCTGCGGGATTCGAACCCCCAGGCGTTCCTCACCGAGCAGTTGAACTCCCGGTTCAGGTCTTCAGACTGGAAGTCCTTGATCACCAGCTCCATGTCCTCGATCCGGTCCCCGTAGGAGTCGCTCTCCAGGCTGCAGACACACACACGCAGACACACACACACAGACACACACACACAGACACACACACACACGCAGACACACACACACACGCAGACACACACACGCAGACACACACAAGCAGACACACACACGCAGACACACACACACGCAGACACACACACACGCAGACACACACACGCAGACACACACACACGCAGACACACACACGCAGACACACACACGCAGACACACACTATGTCATTACTTCGCACAGAGGACTGCTCGGCTACATTCATGTGTTCATGTGTTCAGAGCCCAGTTTCCTGCTCATAGCTCCACCTGCAGGTGTTGGAGAAGCGGTGCTGGTCTCCCAGCTGGTCCAGCGTCTTCCCATCAACCGTCCACCAGAACCAGTGAGGAGAGTTCAGGTGAGGGAACAGAGCTCTGCAGGACAGAGTGACCTGTGTGTCTGAGAGGAGGACACAAGGACACGAGGACATGAGGACACGAGGACACGAGGACACGAGGACACGAGGACACTTCACTCTCATGAGGAGAAGACCACAAGCTGCAGTTTGTGATCATGACTCATCTTTGTGTGGATTTAAAGTGGTAAGTCTCTTTGTGGTTGTTTCGTGTATCTTTGTGGTTGTCTAGTGTCTCTTTGTGGTTGTTTCGTGTATCTTTCTCTTTTTTTTGTTAAAGGTCAAATTTGTCACATTGAAGTCCTGAACGTTCAGCGTCATAATCACGGTGAAGACGAGTCTGAACATGAAAAACGTATTTGTCTGTTTTTTCTAGTTCAATGTTTGTTATTTTATTGCATCTCGTGCTGCAGCATGTAAAGCGCTTCATAGATCTGATGCATTCATACATGTGCCGTGTGTTCGATGCCGTGCGTTCGACGCCATGTGTTCGACGCCGTGTGGCTCGGTGCATTTATTAGACGAGCTCCTGCAGCCTCCAATAAAACTCCACGGACAATTAACTCTGAACGCTGGACCTCCTCCAGCTGCAGGGAACCAATTTAAAAGCAGTTGTTGGCAAATGAGCCGCTGCCACTCCGTCACTGCCAGAGCCGCTTTACTTAGATACTACACGTACTCAGTAGTGTAGGAGGGAGTCAGGTGTCCCTGTAGTGTAGGAGGGAGTCAGGTGTCCCTGTAGTGTAGGAGGGAGTCAGGTGTCCCTGTAGTGTA
>NW_027175931.1:557336-577336 GCF_023055335.1 Clinocottus analis | reverse complement strand
GGGATGAGAGAAGAGAGGGCAGGACAGCCAGCCGGTCTCTCCCTCCAGCACCGACACCGGCTCCTCGCTGGACTCGCCCCAGTCGTAACACATGGGCTCTGAGGGGAGACAATCAGGACCGTTTACCCGGTGTTACGTCAGAGCCTCCTGACAGGAGCAGCAGCTGTTCAGACCCACATGGTGGAGGAGGGCCCGCCCATCTGTGTGTGGCATGTTGTGTGTTTCATGTTGTGTGTTGCATGTTGTGTGTTTCATGTTGTGTGTTGCATGTTGTGTGTTGCATGTTGTGTGTACCATGTTGTGTGTACCATGTTGTGTGTTTCATGTTGTGTGTTGCATGTTGTGTGTTTCATGTTGTGTGTTGCATGTTGTGTGTACCATGTTGTGTGTACCATGTTGTGTGTTTCATGTTGTGTGTTGCATGTTGTGTGTACCATGTTGAACATTGTTGTAAAGGTCTTCATATTAACGACTTCAATCATTAGCAAAGAGCCTGAAATTAAAATGGCAGACTTCCTGTTGGGTTTCCTGTTCACATTTTTCATTTATGTTCATTATATCTAACAAATTTAGTAGTTTGGTTAGCTACATAGCTCGTTAGCTTGTTAGCTAGCTCAAGGTTAGTAAATGGGGCGCTATGCCCTCGTGGACCCAAACCTGAGGAGAATTATATTTTTTATATTTAATATAAAGTGTTCTTCTGATATGTGTGAAACAAAAACTCATTCATTATAATAATCATAATCATCATAATCATAATTATGAATATGATGATTATTATTAATATTAAGCTGACTGCCTAAACTGAGAACCAGCGGCCAGCTTTGGTTCCAGAGCCTCAGTTTGAAAACCCAACGTGGTCCTGAACACTGAATTAATGGAGGCTCTCTGCACCTTTTGCAGTGTGTGTGTGTGTGTGTGTGTGTGTGTGAGTGTGAGTGTGTGTGTGTGATTGACCTGTCAGGTTTTCCTGCCTAGAGTATTAGTCTTTCTATTAAAACCTTCTCCAACATCTCCTCCTCCTCCCTCACACTCACTCACACACACACACACACACACACACACACACACACACACTCACACACACACACACACTCACACACACAAGTGAACATACTACATTGTGTTAGATGTTAGTGGGGAAGGGATGCGACCCCTTCAGAGCTGGTGGCTCTGGTCCAATCACAGCGCGTGATGATCAGCTGCATCGTCTCGGCTGGTGAGTTATGGATCTATAATTGTTATTCTGGCTCTTTGCCTGATGGCTGGTGTATTAATGGAACACATGAGCTCCGTGTTCTGCAGCAGCGTGTTGTGGGATCAGTTCCCCCACAGGATGCATTCAGGATGCATCTCACCTCATTCATCACTCCTCTGAGACGGCGTTACAAACCACCTTCCTCCTCCTCCTCATCGCTCCTCGCCCGCCAGAGAGGAACCCGCTTTAATTAACCTCTGCTGCAGAGCTCAGATCTATAATATATATATATATATATACATATATATATATATATATATATATATATATATATATATATATATATATATATATATATATATATATATATATATATACATATATATATATATACATACATATATATATATATATACATACATATATATATATATATATATATATATGTATATATATGTATATATATATATATATATACACATATATATATATATATATATATATATATATATTATAGATCTGATCTATATATATAGATATATATATATATAGATATATGTATATATATCTATATATATATATATATATATATATATGTATGTATATATATACACACACACACACACACACACTGGTGTTTTTATATTATATATAAGGTTTGTATGTGTATATTGTTGTTATGTTTATTTGCATGTTAAATGTTAAATGGAGGTCAGTGATTGGTTCTCTCACAAGCTCCAATCACGAGCCGGCTGTCACGCACCTGATGAGTCACCTGAGTGACTGACAGCCGCTGGAGTCCCGCCCACCACGACCAGGAGGAAGAGGAGGGGGAAGAGGAAGATGAAGGACTCCCTGCAGAGAGACGGAGACAAAGTGCTATTAGAAATGTTTTTATTCATGATATTAGGAAATATCAAGAGGTATTAGGAGGTGTTATGAGTTAATATGAGGTATTATGAGATATTAGGAGGTATTATGATGTATTAGGAGGTATTGTGAGATATTAGGAGGTATTAGGAGGTATTAGGAGGTCTTAGGGGATATTGAGCTGTACTAGGAGATATTAGGAAGTTATTATGATATCTTCGGAGGTATCAGACGCCTGAAGAAGAGCTGAGCTTCCTGCTGCTGGAGAAGTTGTGACTGCTGACTCAGACATCCTGTGAAGATTCATTGATAAAACAGGAGGCGGTGTTTTGGGTTCAGGACACGCCCCCTCTCACGAAGACCCACAGCATGAACTCACTGCAGAACCAATAACCTGCAGGATGGACTCTAGAACCATTAACCTGCAGGATGGACTCTAGAACCAACAACCTGCAGGATGGACTCTAGAACCATTAATCTGCAGGATGGACTCTAGAACCAACAACCTGCAGGCTGGACTGCAGAAGCAGTCATATCTGCAGACTCGTGTTCATGAGAACTGAAGAGTTTCTGCTTCCTGTCGGTTTAGATCAAACTGACGTAAAGTAAAAGAACATATGATGATGATGATGATGATGATGATGTTAGTGATAAACTAAAGAATGAAGTGCAGCAGGAAGCGGGAGATGAAGCTCTTTGCTTAAACTGTTATGTTGTATATAAAGATGATGATGATGAAGATGATGAAGATGTGCCAGCCAGGTTTATTTCTGGTTTTAATTAAAAATAGAAATCTGATGATTATAACTGTGATGGAATCACTCAATAACTGCAAATGTCTGATGATGATGATGATGATGATGGTGGTGGTGGTGAAGATGATGGTGCTGATGATGATGAAGGTGAGCTGCAGTGTGTTTCTGCTGATCACTGCAGAGTCCCCAAACTGATGTGATTGAGGATAATCTGATTATCAGACTTGATCAATAGAGAACACCGCCTGCCTCGCGGGGGAAGATCTTCATTTAGAAAATGTTCGTTTCAAAATGAGTTCATGGTTTTGAAATATTGAACCGACATTTTAAAACATTTAAATTAAGATATTACAATTCACGGAGGTCTCACAGTCAATTCGGCTCATCGGTCGTTCAGGAAGCGACACGTTGCTTCAACACAAGTCAACTTCCACTGAGCGCTCCTCCACCGGCGGCTGCTCGGACGGAAACGGAAGGATTTACTAAAAGTTGTAATTCTGTTGTTTTCAGCGAAAGCTGGAGAAAAGTGAGCATGCCGAACTGCAGCGGACATTTCTATTTCTGCTGCGGCCGCGCAGCTGCGCTCCCAGCAGCACGGACCGGTCAGTAGCCCCAAAACAACAACAACATTACTCATTTTTAAAGGACATTTCGCACGCACGCCTGTGAGCGCGCGCGGGTCTCCGCGCTGAGAAGCCCGCTGGAGATGCTCGATGTTCGGCTCTTCGTCAAAGTGACTGTCGGTCCGTTCAACCGGTCACGGTGCAGCCCGAACCACGACCGCGGCGGCGTGGGCTCGTGCCAGGCTCCATAGAGAAAAACACACATTTAAGAGAATGGACGGCGGCGGCGGGAGGACTTACATGGAGAGCCGGTCTGGAAGGGGCCCGGGTCGGGACGAAGCAGTCGGCGTTAACCAGCGGAGCGTCCCGGCGGGCGGGGCGGGGTGAGGGGGCGGGGGTTACCCCGGGTCTCTGGTGCTGGTCGCGCCGCAGCAGCGGGGCTCTGCTGATGAACGGCCCGCGTCAGGAGCTCGCTGGCCGGTTGTAAATCCCCGGTGGTCGCTCGTGACGTCACATGGTTCATTAAGGCCACCAATTAACAACTTAACAAATGAACAATTTTAAAAGCCTTTGATGAGCCGCCGCAACGGGCCAAAAGACACGAGTATTAGTACATGTAGGAAGTACAGCGTGTATTCCGGTACTCGCTCCTCCTCCTCGCGGCGTTGCGACATCGATCTGTGATTTCACAACAGACACTTGTTCAGATACTAACAGTACTAACACTACACAGCGTGGCGTGTACAAGTACTCACGGACAAGTACACACGTACAGAATACTCTCAGGGAAAAGTACAAACGTATCAGCATCGGAAAATACACTTAAAGTACCACAAGTACAAGTGTACATTTGATATATCTAATAGCGATGTGTTGATCAATTTAATGTTGCAACACACAAATCAATAAAGTTGTGTTGTTTACACAACAACAATGAAAACCTGTTATTGTTGATCATTAATGTAAAACATTAATACACTTAAATCAGATGAAGTAACGTGTCCACGTGGTTCCTGCTGCTCTGGCGCCCCCTGCTGGGAGCGCGCTGCAGGCACGTGCACGAGGTTACCACGTGACACAAAGAACAACAACTGTTTCCTGAGCTTTCAGCTTTCAGCTCTGCTTCATAGCAAAAGTCCTGAAGTTCCTCATGTCCTCATGTAGCTGGATGTCCTCATGTCCTCATGTAGCTGAATGTCCTCATGTAGCTGAATGTCCTCATGTAGCTGAATGTCCTCATGTCTTCATGTAGCTGGATGTCCTCATGTAGCTGAATGTCCTCATGTAGCTGAATGTCCTCATGTAGCTGAATGTCCTCATGTAGCTGAATGTCCTCATGTCTTCATGTAGCTGGATGTCCTCATGTCCTCATGTAGCTGGATGTCCTCATGTAGCTGAATGTCTTCATGTAGCTGAATGTCCTCATGTCCTCATGTAGCTGGATGTCCTCATGTCCTCATGTAGCTGGATGTCCTCATGTCTTCTTGTAGCTGGATGTCCTCATGTAGCTGGATGTCCTCATGTCTTCATGTAGCTGAATGTCCTCATGTCCTCATGTAGCTGGATGTCCTCATGTCCTCATGTAGCTGAATGTCCTCATGCCTTCATATAGCTGGATGTCCTCATGTAGCTGGATGTCCTCATGTCTTCATGTAGCTGAATGTCCTCATGTCCTCATGTAGCTGGATGTCCTCATGTCTTCATGTAGCTGGATGTCCTCATGTCCTCATGTCTTCATGTAGCTGGATGTCCTCATGTAGCTGGATGTCCTCATGTCTTCATGTAGCTGGATGTCCTCATGTCCTCATGCCTTCATGTAGCTGGATGTCCTCATGTAGCTGAATGTCCTCATGTCTTCATGTAGCTGGATGTCCTCATGTCCTCATGTCTTCATGTAGCTGGATGTCCTCATGTCCTCATGTAGCTGGATGTCCTCATGTAGCTGGATGTCCTCATGTCCTCATGTAGCTGAATGTCCTCATGTCCTCATGTAGCTGGATGTCCTTATGTCCTCATGTAGCTGAATGTCCTCATGTCTTCATGTAGCTGGATGTCCTCATGTAGCTGGATGTCCTCATGTAGCTGAATGTCCTCATGTAGCTGAATGTCCTCATGTCTTCATGTAGCTGGATGTCCTCATGTCTTCATGTAGCTGAATGTCCTCATGTCTTCATGTAGCTGGATGTCCTCATGTAGCTGGATGTCCTCATGTAGCTGAATGTCCTCATGTCTTCATGTAGCTGGATGTCCTCATGTCCTCATGTCTTCATGTAGCTGGATGTCCTCATGTCCTCATGTAGCTGAATGTCCTCATGTCTTCTTGTAGCTGGATGTCCTCATGTCCTCATGTAGCTGGATGTCCTCATGTCCTCATGTAGCTGAATGTCCTCATGTCCTCATGTAGCTGGATGTCCTCATGTAGCTGGATGTCCTCATGTCCTCATGTAGCTGAATGTCCTCATGTCCTCATGTAGCTGGATGTCCTCATGTCTTCTTGTAGCTAATGTCCTCATGTAGCTGGATGTCCTCATGTAGCTGGATGTCCTCATGTCCTCATGTAGCTGGATGTCCTCATGTCTTCTTGTAGCTGAATGTACTCATGTCCTCATGTAGCTGGATGTCCTCATGTCCTCATGTAGCTGGATGTCCTCATGTCCTCATGTAGCTGGATGTCCTCATGTCTTCTTGTAGCTGGATGTCCTCATGTAGCTGAATGTCCTCATGTCCTCATGTAGCTGGATGTCCTCATGTCCTCATGTAGCTGGATGTCCTCATGTCTTCTTGTAGCTGGATGTCCTCATGTAGCTGAATGTCCTCATGTAGCTGAATGTCCTCATGTAGCTGGATGTCCTCATGTAGCTGGATGTCCTCATGTCCTCATGTAGCTGAATGTCCTCATGTAGCTGGATGTCCTCATGTCCTCATGTAGCTGAATGTCCTCATGTCCTCATGTAGCTGAATGTCCTCATGTAGCTGGATGTCCTCATGTCTTCTTGTAGCTGGATGTCCTCATGTAGCTGGATGTCCTCATGTCTTCATGTAGCTGAATGTCCTCATGTAGCTGGATGTCCTCATGTCCTCATGTAGCTGGATGTCCTCATGTCCTCATGTAGCTGGATGTCCTCATGTCCTCATGTAGCTGGATGTCCTCATGTCTTCTTGTAGCTGGATGTCCTCATGTAGCTGAATGTCCTCATGTAGCTGGATGTCCTCATGTAGCTGGATGTCCTCATGTCCTCATGTAGCTGAATGTCCTCATGTAGCGGAATGTCCTCATGTAGCTGGATGTCCTCATGTCCTCATGTAGCTGAATGTCCTCATGTCCTCATGTAGCTGGATGTCCTCATGTCCTCATGTCTTCTTGTAGCTGGATGTCCTCATGTAGCTGGATGTCCTCATGTCTTCATGTAGCTGAATGTCCTCATGTAGCTGGATGTCCTCATGTAGCTGGATGTCCTCATGTCCTCATGTCTTCATGTAGCTGGATGTCCTC
Source organism: Clinocottus analis (assembly GCF_023055335.1). Classification (NCBI taxonomy): domain Eukaryota; kingdom Metazoa; phylum Chordata; class Actinopteri; order Perciformes; family Cottidae; genus Clinocottus; species Clinocottus analis. The sequence continues at coordinate 570,457 of NW_027175931.1, read as the reverse complement.
ATGTAGCTGGATGTCCTCATGTCCTCATGTCTTCATGTAGCTGAATGTCCTCATGTAGCTGGATGTCCTCATGTCCTCATGTAGCTGGATGTCCTCATGTCTTCTTGTAGCTGGATGTCCTCATGTCTTCTTGTAGCTGGATGTCCTCATGTCTTCTTGTAGCTGGATGTCCTCAGAGGGTTTTACATCGTTCTGCAGCAGATTTGTGTTTTCGTGTCTCTTCCTCTTTAAAATTGGATGAAGCTCTTAAGACGTCGACACATTAACGTCTGTAAAGTATTCATACTGCAGAAGAGTGTATTCATACTGCAGAAGTGTATTTTGTACTGCAGAATAGTGTATTTGTACTGCAGAAGAGTGTATTTATACTTCAGAAGAGTGTATTTGTACTGCAGAAGAGTGTATTTGTACTGCAGAAGAGTGTATTCATACTGCAGAAGAGTGTATTTGTACTGCAGAAGAGTGTATTTATACTTCAGAAGAGTGTATTTGTACTAGCGCCCCCTGTGGACTAAAGAGGTAGTGTTGGTTCTGGTGCCCCCTGTGGACTAAAGAGGTAGTGTTGGTTCTAGTGCCCCCTGTGGACTAAAGAGGTAGTGTTGGTTCTAGTGCCCCCTGTGGACTAAAGAGGTAGTGTTGGTTCTGGTGCCCCCTGTGGACTAAAGAGGTAGTGTTGGTTCTAGTGCCCCCTGTGGACTAAAGAGGTAGTGTTGGTTCTAGTGCCCCCTGTGGACTAAAGAGGTAGTGTTGGTTCTAGTGCCCCCTGTGGACTAAAGAGGTAGTGTTGGTTCTAGTGCCCCCTGTGGACTAAAGAGGTAGTGTTGGTTCTAGTGCCCCATGTGGACTAAAGAGGTAGTGTTGGTTCTAGTGCCCCCTGTGGACTAAAGAGGTAGTGTTGGTTATGGTGCCCCCTGTGGACTAAAGAGGTAGTGTTGGTTCTAGTGCCCCCTGTGGACTAAAGAGGTAGTGTTGGTTATGGTGCCCCCTGTGGACTAAAGAGGTAGTGTTGGTTATGGTGCCCCCTGTGGACTAAAGAGGTAGTGTTGGTTCTGGTGCCCCCTGTGGACTAAAGAGGTAGTGTTGGTTCTAGTGCCCCATGTGGACTAAAGAGGTAGTGTTGGTTCTAGTGCCCCCTGTGGACTAAAGAGGTAGTGTTGGTTATGGTGCCCCCTGTGGACTAAAGAGGTAGTGTTGGTTCTAGTGCCCCCTGTGGACTAAAGAGGTAGTGTTGGTTCTGGTCTCTACTGGATCTGGGCTGAAGGGGTTTCTAACAAAATTTCAGCAAAAAGAAAACACAGGAATAAAAAAGGAGCCCGACACAGAATCTTTAATATCATTCTTTTTTTATTTTTCCATAATATTTTTCACCCGCTGCGAATGTCGCGATGACTTCTTTATTCTAGTTGAATGTTATGAAGCGTAATGAATGTTATGAAGCGTAATGAACATTACGAAGCGTAATGAACGCTATAAAGCGTCAGGAAGGTGAAGCACAAAGAAACCACACGGCGACCGACCAATCAGAGCCTCTTGCTCGGTCATGACATCATCGTGAAGGACACGTTGTGGTTATTAGGTTTAAGTTATGAAGACTGAACCGCCCACGCTGCCTTCAGGTGACTTTACAACCTCTGTGAATCCAAGAATCATAGTGAGTAACTTATGATTAATAAATCAATAACCCAGTGTGTTAATCAATAAGCGTCAAGAAGAGTTAATATGGGATCAATGTCCCCTGGTGATATAGTAGTGTAGGTGTGTGTATCGTCTGCATAATCATAATAACGCACTTTTTTTTTAATAATCTGAGCCAGTGGAAGCATGAAGATGTAGAACAGAAGAGGCCCCAGTATTGAGCCTTGTGGAACACCACATGAGGCCCCAGTATTGAGCCTTGAGGAACACCACATGAGGCCCAGTATTGAGCCTTGTGGAACACCACATGAGGCCCAGTATTGAGCCTTGGGGAACACCACATGAGGCCCAGTATTGAGCCTTGAGGAACACCACATGAGGCCCAGTATTGAGCCTTGGGGAACACCACATGAGGCCCAGTATTGAGCCTTGTGGAACACCACATGTCAACCTAGTCAGCTCTGATGTGTAATTAACTACCAACACAAAGTATTGTCGAGAGTTAATATTTGTGCTCAAATGATGTTCATTTACACGGCGACAGATTTAAAGAAGGAAACGTGTCAAACACGTTTCTTTTGGCATTAAATGTAATAAAATAAGAAAGTCATACGATATTTTTAAAATCATTATGTTACTCACAAATGAGTTCAGAGAAAACATTCAAATACAACAATTAAATTAAAATAATGAATAAAAAACATTAGATTATGACGAGTGCGTCTTTAAATCAGAAAACGATAACTTCGTAATAATATCTTCGTTAAAAACGAGTTCCCACGAACGTGTCGTGTCGGACTTTTACAGGATTTCCTGACGTGACATGAAGGCAGCGCCGCTGGAACAAGATGACATGGAAAAGACAACATTCCTGTCGGGTGTTTAGTTCACAAACATGAAAACAACAAACATGAAAACATCATTCATGAGCAGAAGAGTTTCTGTTGAGTCACAAAAAAACAAAAAACCCAAACTGGAAGACTTTCTCAGAGGCAGTACGGTGGATTGTGATTGGTTCGTTCTTTTCTCTCCTTCAGGCCGTGGCAGCCAATCAGAGTGGGCCTCTGTAGCCCCGCCCCCTTGCAGCTCAGCTGTCAGACTAAACGTCACAAATTCTTTTCTCTTTTTGTTCTCATGCACACAAAAAAAAACATCTTTTTTTTCTTCTTCTTTTCGCTGCGTGATGTCAAAAAAATAAATCCAAAGTTTTGTCAGTCTTTTATTGTGGCGGGTTCCTGTGTCGGCCGATCGGAAGGTGACGGGAGTTTCCCAAAAATCATCTTGACGGGAATATGTAATTTCAACGTTTCATCTTTAATTTCAAGTTTTTTATCCTTCAGACAAGATATGATTATATATTATTTCATCTTTTATTTCTCTGATCTGAGACTAAAACACTCGACTGCTCGCATGGACAATAAATACAAAAGGTTTAGTGTGAAAGAATTACTCAAATTACTTCATCGTAAAATAATAAAAGGTAGAATTTTAATCATATTGTACTATGTTTTTTTTATATATATATATATATATATATATATATATATATATATATATATATATATATTACATGTTTTAAAAAAATGAAGTCATAAATATGGCTCAAACGTCCGGCTGTCGTTGTGTTATGAACATTATTGTTATTACAAAGGCAGTGATAGATTATTACATGGAACAGGAAGTGGAGGTCGACTGGTTGATCTTTGTAAACTGAGAAAAGTCGAGATGCTTTTTGGGAAACGGCGACGTGGGAGGAGTCGAGGTCAGCGAGAGAAGGAGGAACGTTCTGCGGCCTCGTCGTTCATCAGTTATTCAACTGCACTATTTACAGTGAACCCCGCGCGGTGCGTTCAGGGTCTCGTGGCGATGACAACGTTGGGACGAGGTCGGAGGGAAGCGGCTCGCAGTTTTTCGGGGCAGTGCTTTCCGTCTGGACGAAGCAGGGCAGTGTTAGATAAGTCTCCGGGTTCCCTCCCGTCGGCCGACACCTGAACGCAGCACGAGCAGACGGAGAGAACGCTGATGTCGAGGACGCTGCGACGAACAAATTCCCAGGTTTATTCAACACATCACGAGTAGAAAAGCAGAGTTTCTGAATATGATATCTGACTTCTGCACGTTACAGAGAGACGTGTCTGACGAGAGATGAAGAAATCGAAAAACACTCATCCATCAGAAACTACTCATCATCCTTTCATCTTAAATCCAATTATTCCCAGTGTCAAGTAAGAGGAACCAATCATGTCGTGTGCTTGTAAAAATAAATGTACCAAACGTATCGTACCAACCGTATCGTACCAACCGTATCGTACCAACCGTATCGTACCAACCGTATCGTACCAAACGTATCGTACCAAACGTATCGTACCAACCGTATCGTACCAACCGTATCGTACCAACCGTATCGTACCAAACGTATCGTACCAACCGTATCGTACCAAACGTATCGTACCAACCGTATCGTACCAACCGTATCGTACCAAACGTATCGTACCAACCGTATCGTACCAAACGTATCGTACCAAACGTATCGTACCAAACGTATCGTACCAAACGTACTAACCGTATCGTACTAAACGTATCGTACTAATCGTATCGTACTAATCGTATCGTACTAACCGTATCGTACTAACCGTATCGTACTAAACGTATCGTACTAACCGTATCGTACTAAACGTATCGTACTAACCGTATCGTACTAAACGTATCGTACTAACCGTATCGTACTAAACGTATCGTACTAACCGTATCGTACTAACCGTATCGTACTAAACGTATCGTACTAACCGTATCGTACTAAACGTATCGTACCAACCGTATCGTACTAAACGTATCGTACCAACCGTATCGTACTAATCGTATCGTACTAATCGTATCGTACTAATCGTATCGTACTAATCGTATCGTACTAAACGTATCGTACTAATCGTATCGTACTAATCGTATCGTACTAATCGTATCGTACTAACCGTATCGTACTAACCGTATCGTACTAAACGTATCGTACTAACCGTATCGTACTAAACGTATCGTACTAACCGTATCGTACTAACCGTATCGTACTAATCGTATCGTACTAATCGTATCGTACTAACCGTATCGTACTAACCGTATCGTACTAACCGTATCGTACTAATCGTATCGTACTAATCGCGACGTACCAATCGTACCTTGTTTCTGGTCTTGTATCACATCCCATAGAAGTGGCCGTGAGGCAGCAGAGACTGTTACACAGTTACACAACTCAGCTGTTAGTGTCTCCATAAATCATTCAAAGCCCCCAAACGGCTACGTGTTCTTTTTTAGAAAAATACATCCCATCGTATTTCTGCTGGGCCCCTGAACACAGCACCGACAGAAAGAATGCTCTTTCAGATCTGTGTCCTGAAGACACCAGAGACTCTCGAGACCGAGGACACCTGAAGGCATCGCTCTACGTTCATCTTAACCATCCCATCGTCGCGTTCAAAAGGTTATCAAGGTTTGGCTGCTTCGTGATAATCTCTATTATTTGCACTCTTTCCCAATTTATATTGCAGCTGCTGTGTTGACCTCATATCATTGTTATCATGGAGGGTTCTGTTACGGTTCTGATAGAACCCAAACATGTTGATGGGTTCTCTCTTCTTGGAAAGGACCAGGAAGTGATTGGATAGAAATCAACGTAGAAACTGATGGATGACGTTAAAGGAACGTGAAGACAAAAGGTTCTGGAGACCAGCAGCTCTAATACGAACTAGAACCGCATCCTCCGGGCCCGGCAGAACAGGAAGTCCACCTCGGAGGCTTTTTATCTCCAGCGTCCGCAAACAAAGAAAACCACAAAACGAAAGAAAGAAACGAAGCAATGTGCAGCTGACGGAGAAGACACGGGAAACACTCTCCTCTGATTGGACGAAACAACAGAAAGCAGCAGAAGAAGAAGAAGAAGAAGAAGAAGAAGAAGAAGAAGAAGAAGAAACAGAAGAAGAAGAAGAAGAAGAAGAAACAGAAGAAGAAGAAGAAGAAGGAAGCAGCAGCAGAAGAAGCAGCAGAAGAAGGATAAGCGCGGCGTGTCGAAAGTGCGAAAGTGTTTGCATTGGTTAAAAACAGGAAGTGAAGGTTCTACACGACTTAAAGCTTCAGAGTTCTCAGCAGTGATGATGACGATGATTACAACGTGGCGATGAAGAGTCGGTGTGCTCGCCTCCGGTCAGCCGGGCTTCTTGCATAAAATGTAAATCATCATCATCAACGTCCTGATTTTTTTTTACACCCATCCCCCCCTCCTTGCTCGCCCCGCCCCCTCCCTGATGCCCCCCCCCCCCCCTCCGGTGCCCCCTCCACCCCGATGCCCCCACCCCCCCCCACCCCGGCACATTTAAAATATTTAAATATGAGCAGAAGAAGATTTTTCTTGTTTTTTTATGATTTTTTTGTTTGTTTTCAGCTTCTTTTTTTCTCTTAGTTTTCGTCGGTGTTGTTGTTGTTGCTGCTGCTGAGCAGAGGGAGCGGTCAGTGGGAGTTCTCCTCCGGTCCTGCGGGGGCGCTGCAGGCTAGGAGCCGTCCTGCTCTGTGCAGTCGTCCTGCTCCTCCTGCTGCTCCTCCTTCAGGACCCGCCGGCCCTCGCTGGTGATCGTCGGGCTCCGCGACGACTTCAGCAGCTTCTCCTCCAGCTCGTGCAGCGACGGCTCCTTGTACATGCAGACTGGGGGCGGGGCATCAGGGAGAGGGGCGGGGCATCGGAGGGAGAGGCGGGGCAACAGAGAGGGGGCGGGGCATCAACATAAACACTCAACAGAAGTCATCAACACAGAGTATGTCGTTGCCCGGTCATATGCTCTATCGTCTGTACGTTGGTTTATTAAGACTAAATGCACAATATATATGTATACATGAATACCAATATACGTAATGTATGAACATGTTTATGTATACAAATATATTTATTATTCTATTGAATATTTGTAATTATTTATACATATATATATATAAACTGCATTTTATTTATATATATATATATATATATATATATATATATATATATATATATATATATATATATATATATATATATATATATATTTATGCAATATCCAAATATATTTGTATTTTATTGAATATTTATTTATATTATTTATAAATACATTTAAACTATATTAATAAATATATTTTTATCTTCTAGAAATATATTGATATTCTAGACAAATACAATCTCAGTATTTACAAAAATATGTATATATTATGAAAGAATACATGAGGAGGAAGAGGAGAAGATGGACGGAGGTAGAGGAGGAAGAGGAGAAGATGGACGGAGGTAGAGGAGGAAGAGGAGAAGATGGACGGAGGTAGAGGAAGAGGAGAAGATGGATGGAGGTAGAGGAGGAAGAGGAGAAGATGGACGGAGGTAGAGGAGGAAGAGGAGAAGATGGACGGAGGTAGAGGAAGAGGAGAAGATGGATGGAGGTAGAGGAGGAAGAGGAGAAGATGGACGGAGGTAGAGGAGAAGATGGACGGAGGTAGAGGAAGAAGAGGAGAAGATGGACGGAGGTAGAGGAGGAAGAGGAGAAGATGGACGGAGGTAGAGGAGGAAGAGGAGAAGATGGACGGAGGTAGAGGAGAAGATGGACGGAGGTAGAGGAAGAAGAGGAGAAGATGGACGGAGGTAGAGGAGGAAGAGGAGAAGATGGACGGAGGTAGAGGAGGAAGAGGAGAAGATGGACGGAGGTAGAGGAGGAAGAGGAGAAGATGGACGGAGGTAGAGGAGGAAGAGGAGAAGATGGGCGGAGGTAGAGGAGGAAGAGGAGAAGATGGGCGGAGGTAGAGGAGGAAGAGGAGAAGATGGGCGGAGGTAGAGGAGGAAGAGGAGAAGATGGGCGGAGGTAGAGGAGGAAGAGGAGAAGATGGGCGGAGGTAGAGGAGGAAGAGGAGAAGATGGGCGGAGGTAGAGGAGGAAGGTGATCGGTGACTGAAAGCACAGATGGAGCTTCATGTTTCCTGTTAAACCTCCAGTCGTGATATTAGAGCTTCATGACCTCTAAACGATGTGTTCAGGGGCTGCAGCCGATAACGTTGCCTCCAGTGTTTGATGCTAAGCTAGGCTAACCAGGAGTCCTCGGGCGTGTAAGCGTCTCACCTTCGATGGGTCTGGGCACAAAGTGCGAGCAGGGCTTGGTCTTCTTGACTCGGTTCCCCTTCATGATGACCCCGTCCTTGTTGAGGCCCAGGAACCAGGCCCGACCCGACTCGTGCTGCCGGTACTGCGTGGACGAGTAGATGACGTAGTAGTTCTCAAACACCGACTCCTTGAACTTACACTCTGATGTGAACACATCCTGTCACACACACACACACACACACACACACACACACACACACACACACACACACACACACACACACACACACACACACACACACACACACACACACACACACACAAATGAGGTCACTAAATCAGAACAAACTGGACGGAAACTCAGATTGATGTTGGTAAACATTTAGCACATTCCAGCTAAGTCCATGGAACAGGTGTGTGTGTCATTACATGCTACTAGACAGACTGAAGGTCTGGGTGGACCTCTCTGGAGCTCTTAACTGGTTTGAATCCTATTTAAAGGACCGACAATACTTTGTGTCGGTAGCTAGATGACTAACTAGAATGACATGTGGTGTTCCCCAAGGCTCAATACTGGGGCCTCATGTGGTGTTCCTCAAGGCTCAATACTGGGGCCTATGTGGTGTTCACCAAGGCTCAATACTGGGCCTCATGTGGTGTTCCTCAAGGCTCAATACTGGGCCTCATGTGGTGTTCCTCAAGGCTCAATACTGGGCCTCATGTGGTGTTCCTCAAGGCTCAATACTGGGCCTCATGTGGTGTTCCTCAAGGCTCAATACTGGGGCCTCATGTGGTGTTCCTCAAGGCTCAATACTGGGGCCTCATGTGGTGTTCCTCAAGGCTCAATACTGGGGCCTCATGTGGTGTTCCTCAAGGCTCAATACTGGGGCCTCATGTGGTGTTCCTCAAGGCTCAATACTGGGGCCTCATGTGGTGTTCCTCAAGGCTCAATACTGGGGCCTCATGTGGTGTTCCTCAAGGCTCAATACTGGAGCCTCTTCTGTTCAACATCTTCATGCTTCCACTGGCTCAGATTATGAAAAACAACAAAGTGTGTTACCATAATTATGCAGACGACACACTAATCTACATGACTTTATCACCAGGGGACTATGATCCCAGACAAAAACTGGATGTGCCAGATGATCTTACTGATGTGTACAGGAAGCCCTCTGCGTTCATGGCCATGTACAGTCCAGCCTTCACACCCTGGATGGCCACAACCCTCAAGCCCACTGGGATCAGATTAAACAGAGCTGCAGGGGGAGAGACACAGGGGGAGAGACACAGGGGGAGAGACACAGGGGGAGAGACACAGGGGGAGAGACACAGGGGGAGACACAGGGAGAGAGACACAGGGGGAGACACAGGGAGAGACACAGGGAGAGAGACACAGGGAGAGAGACACAGGGAGAGAGACACAGGGGGAGAGACACAGGGGGAGAGACACAGGGGGAGACACAGGGGGAGAGACAGGGGGAGAGACACAGGGGGAGAGACACAGGGGGAGACACAGGGGGAGAGACACAGGGGGAGAGACACAGGGGGAGAGACACAGGGGGAGAGACACAGGGAGAGAGACACAGGGGGAGAGACACAGGGGGAGACACAGGGGGAGAGACACAGGGGGAGAGACACAGGGGGAGAGACACAGGGGGAGAGAGGGAGAGGGAGAGAGGGAGGTTACTTCAGAGGTCAAATGTACTTTACTACAAAAAATATGAATTTGGTTCCATCACAATTTTAATTTAATGAATTAAAAAGTGGCTCCATCTTCAGCTTTAAATAACTATACTATCTATATGAACTAGAACTATATTAACTTTAACTATACTAACTATGAACTAGATAACTATATTAACAAAATAAAGGTCTAATAACTATATTCACTATGTGAACTATAACTATATGAACTTTATATATTCCACATGTGAGTAACATTGCATTCAGAGCAACATGATCCGGCTTCCAGCTGAGAGAGAATAAACGAGGGGGAGGGGATGTAATCCTCTGGGACAGAGAGCTGCAGTGTGGGTGAGGAAGAAGAGGAGGAAGAGGAGGAGGAAGAGGAGGAGGAGGCCTGCAGCGATGGCTGCTGTTAATCCTCCTTTATTTAACTCAGAGACACACAGAACCTTCATGGTTCTCCTTTACAGACCACAGGATCTAAAAGCAGCAGCATCTGTAATCCTGAACATATCATCATCTGTCCAGAGGGTTCTCACTAAGGGTTCTCACTAAGGGTTCTTAGTGAGAACCCTTAGTGAGAACTGTTAGTGAGAACTCTGTAAGAACTTCTTACAGAGTTCTCACAGAGAGTTCTCACTCAGGGTTCCTGAAAGCTGGAGACTCACTGTTGTCGCTGTTCTCGTCCTTGTTTCCACTGATGGCTCCATCCTGCTGCATCTGCAGATAGAAGCCCTGCTCGCTGAAGAGACGCGTCACGATGCCCTTCAGCTGCTCCACTGCAACACAACAACAACACACTTAGAGAGACAACAATGTTGCAAACACACACTTAGCAAGTTGGAGAGCTACTGAACCATCACCAGCATCTCTGCACTCTGGACCCATTTATTATTCAGAGGATCTTACAGATTCACTTTGTTCACTCTCCTTCTCTTCCTGTCATCACACTTCATCTCCTTTCATCCTGCTATCACACTTCATCTCCTTTCATGCTGTCATCACACTTCATCTTCTTTCATTCTGTTATCACACTTCATCTCCTTTCATGCTGTCATCACACTTCATCTCCTTTCATCCTCTGAGGACATAAACAAGATGGCGGCTGCAGATGAAGCAATGAAGCGATGTGGGATAGAAGACATTCACCTCCACACTGACAGACAGGCTTCTATACAACCAGAGGAGTCGCCCCCCGCGTGGTCAGGAGAGAGAATGCAGCTTTAACACATGAAGCATAGACTTCTATACAACCAGAGGAGTCGCCCCCTGGTGGTCAGGAGAGAGAATGCAGCTTTAACATATGAAGCATAGACTTCTATACAACCAGAGGAGTCGCCCCCCGCGTGGTCAGGAGAGAGAATGCAGCTTTAACACATGAAGCATAGACTTCTATACAACCAGAGGAGTCGCCCCCTGGTGGTCAGGAGAGAGAATGCAGCTTTAACATATGAAGCATAGACTTCTATACAACCAGAGGAGTCGCCCCCCGCGTGGTCAGGAGAGAGAATGCAGCTTTAACACATGAAGCATAGACTTCTATACAACCAGAAGAGTCGCAGCTTTAACACATGAAGCATAGTCTTCTATACAACCAGAGGAGTCGCAGCTTTAACACATGAAGCGTTTCATAACTCGTCTGTTAGACTGTAAGGGAATTGATCAAGCACCCGCCGCTGCATAATGGTTTCTTTATGAAGCGTTTGTTGCGTTGCCAGGAAAACATGAAGCGGTTGGCAGCAGCAGGTTGCCGGCTAATGAGAGACGCAACTCATAAATGAGTAAATATTGAAAACATCGGTCCAGCAGACGAGTTCCTCAGGAGGGAACTCGTTATTCTGCAGGAGGTTTCTGTTCTTTCACCAAGGGAAAGTTTAACAGAAGTCACAGCTGCATTATTAGGGTCCGAGCGACCGACACAGTCGGTCCAGCAAGGACCCTATTGTAATTATTATTATTATTGTCCTGAAACAAGGAATCTGCAGAGGACAATGAACGCTCCAAAGTCCTGGTGGAGCTACAACCCCATAACCACCATGCACCCTGAAGGCTTGTTGGGGTTAAACCTTTGTTTAGAGATGTAACAGCACCCTGAACTAGAAGTCCACAAAACTAAACAATATCATGAAGAAACCATACAACTGTCTAAAGGCTGAGTGGGAAGTGAACCCATCTGGTTCTGTCTAAAGGCTGAGTGGGAAGTGAACCCATCTGGTTCTGTCTAAAGGCTGAGTGGGAAGAGAACCCATCTGGTTCTGTCTAAAGGCTGAGTGGGAAGTGAACCCATCTGGTTCTGTCTAAAGGCTGAGTGGGAAGTGAACCCACCTGGTTTCCGGCGGACGGGTCTCTTCTTCCCGCTGCAGAAGCGCACCTTGCTGAAGACGCTGAAGATGTGCCTCTCGCACAGCGAGCGCGGGTCTTTGCTGGGACTCGAGCGGCGCTTGCCGGCGGCGGGAACCTGTTCGGCGTGCGGCTCGCGGGCCTGCCGCCTCTGTCGGATCAGGGAGCTGGCGATGGCCGCCGCCATCTCCCCGAGAGGGGGGCGGAGCCACCGAGAGCAAAAGACTCTGTCGGGTTCGTGAAGTCGGAGGACGTTTTAGGTTTTAGTCCCGAATGGCGGACACGCCGCGGAGTCCACGGAGTGTCTATCGTCGCTCCATGAGAGCAGCGGATGTTTCTACATGTCCACTAGAGAAGAAGAACCGCTGAAGGCTTCAGAACCACAGAAGAAGAAATCCTTTTGGTCTCATAGTCGACGTCGTTGGCTCAGCGTTGGCTCAGCGTTGGCTCAGAGAGGAATGGTTCGCATCCCGCAGCTCTGATCTTCGGTCACAACTACTTTGAAATCTCTTTCAGATGAAGAATCATCAAATATTAAAAACACTGAAGTCTTGTTATTTGAAGGATTTGTCGGTCGTAACTTTCATGACGATCAAATAAACCAGAAATGTAGAATTTGAGTTTCTACTTTCATTATTATTTGGAATAAAAATGAAAACCTTACATTTCAAATCCGATCAGATTCATTATTGATGACTGATGAATAAATCAGGAGATGATGTCCAGACCTTCTGCTGAGTCTCACGGCGACGGTTCAGAAAGACCCCATTCCTCGTTTTTAACGCGACAAACAGCGTGAAGGGGAAAAGCCTTAGTGCATGCTGGGTAATATATGGGTTCGCATGTCAGGATGTCAGCCCGCCCGATGGAGCCGCGTGGCTGCAGGAGCTTCTGGACTCTCGCTCCGGCGTCCAGAGACATCGGGATGAATCCAAGAGCGACGCGTCTCCTCGTCTTGTGGTCGTCTGTCTTCTTGTTTGCTATTCTCGTCTCTGTCTTCACTCCTCGTCTCCTTGTCTCCTCGTCTCCTAGTCTTTGTCAGTTTGTCTATGACTTCCAGACGTCTTCAGGAAGAAGAAGCAGAAGAGACGTGACGGCGTTCAACAAACCAGAAGAGTTCAGAATAATCCCGACGAGACGATCGAGCGGCAGATTAAACACACCGACTCTATTTTGCTCTATTTTACTCCACCGCTTCCTCCTCCTCCTCCTCTTCCTCCTCTCAGGCTAAGAGATGCTGAATGTGATGAGAGGCTGAGAGGAGAGAGAGAGAGAGAGAGAGAGAGAGAGAGAGAGAGAGAGAGAGAGAGAGAGAGAGAGAGAGAGAGAGAGCGCTGTTGTAAGAGGCTCCTCATCCGTCCTC
>NW_027175931.1:539836-552336 GCF_023055335.1 Clinocottus analis | reverse complement strand
GAGCTGATCAATGAGAGCTGATCAATGAGAACTGATCAATGAGTCACTCCAGCTGAAGCCTGGGAACACACTGTCTGCCAGTGTGTGTGTGTGTGTGTGTGTGTGTGTGTGTAACGCCCACACCTGACGACACGGACCCAGCTGCTGTAACATGAAGACTGAGACGACAGAAAAGACTACAACACCCAGGAAAGAACTAAGAGTGATGATGTCATCACAATGTGACCCACAAAACTGACACACTGAACTAACTGAAGTACCACTATGAAGTATGTTTGTGTATATGTGTGTGTGTGTGTGTGTGTGAGACCATTTGCAGAAGAGCCTCATCAATAAATCAGAAGCCTTTAGCGTTTATTCTCCCATCACAAAGGAACACAGCATTAGCAACATGCTAACTCAGAGCATTAGCAACATGCTAACTCAGAGCATCACGCTGGCATGAATTTTTGAAACCAGTCCATGTTTCTCTTTAATAATTAATAAGTTTAGTTTATTACACATGAAGATATTCATGTGTTAAAGCTGCATTCTCTCTCATGACCACCAGGGGGCGACTGGGAAATATGGAGACCATAGAAACCAGTAAGAAGAATCAGGACATGAAACAGGGACACACACACAGACACACACACACACAGACACACACACACACACACACACCTCCGTTGGAGATGAGATGAACATAAACAGCAAGTGATGCTGAGCTCAGCACAAACTGCTGATGTGAGTGATTGTGTGTGTGTGTGTGTGTGTGTGTGTGTGTGTGTGTGTGTGTGTGTGTGAGAGACATTAAAACCGAGGCCTCTGATTGGACAGAAGGAAACAGGCTCTTCTGGTCCGTGCAGCAGCTGTTCAGCTGGGTTCAGCGTTTCATGAGGATCAGCTGATGTTCTGCTGTGACGTTCACACAACAAACGGCTTCTGGAGATGAATTATTAATCTGCAGCGGTCACATGGCCCTCAGCACACCAGAAGAGATTACACCGGACTGGGCGTCCTTCAATCAGAGGATCGGTGGTTCAATCCCCTGCTATGCTAGCCCATGTCCATGTGTCCTTGAGCAAGACACTTAACTCTAAAAACACTTAACCCCAAAGACACTTAACCCCAAAGACACTTAACCCCAAAGACACTTAAACCCAAAGACACTTAACTCTAAAGACACTTAAACCCAAAGACATGCACCACTGTAGTCAACTACCAGCATGCACCACTGCAGCTTCTCACAGTGATTAAGGATCCGTCAAGCTGTCCATCACTGACAGCTAGCTTGTCGGCTAACGGAACGCAGAAGCTACGACAACTCGCTTCCAGTTTCCCAGCATGCAATGCAAGTCTACTTTTACAGCGCATGACGCACAATGAGTCAGAGAAATTGATTATTAGAAAATAACCGAGCCTGAACCGTCATTATCTCATCACACACACGCGCGCGCGCACACACACACACACACACACACACACACACACACACAGAGTTTGGATATTTCTCAGCTGATTAGCAGAAACACTGACAGGAATCAACAAGAAACACACACCTCCTCTGGGAGTGTGTGTGTGTGTGTGTGTGTGTGTGTGTGTGTGTGTGTGTGTGTGTGTGTGTGTGTGTGGTCTCTCAGGTTTCAGCAGGTCACTACAGTCCTGAATGATGTGGATCTGATCCCAGAATCAATACAACACGCCGACCTGTCTGTAAACAAACTGAACCTGCAGAAACACAAACACAGGCCTGGCCTCCTCAGGCCCCGCCTCCTTAGGCCCCGCCTCCTCAGGCCCCGCCTCCTCAGGCCAGTCAGTCGCAGACCATAAACGCAGCATCTCTTATTCAGCCAGAACTAAGAACGTAAACGCAGGAAAAAGTGAAGGGGAAGTAAAGTTCAGTTTGTACGACGGGAGCAGCCTCTCACTTCCTGTTAGGGAACAGAGGACTTCCTGTTAGGGAACAGAGGACTTTCTGTTAGGGAACAGAGGACTTCCTGTTAGGGAACAGAGGACTTCCTGTTAGGGAACAGAGGACTTTCTGTTAGGGAACGGGGACTTCCTTTTAGGAAACGGGTACTTCCTTTTAGGAAATGGGTACTTCCTGTTTACTGCAGTGAAAAAACACCTGCATCAGATGTAGAAATATAGGAACTCCAGGTGAACATATATTGTGTATAGTGTCTGTCTGTCTATCTGTCTGTATGTGTAAAACTACAACTGAGTTGACCCCAAAGAACTACAGTTCCCACAATGCATCGTTCTGTTCTGACACACCCAAACACACGTGAACACAGTTTCATCATTGAAGCTGTCTGTCTGCTCTGTCGTCTGTCTCTTTTTACTCTCCTTCCTGTCTGTCTGCCCTTGTGTCTTCTCCGCCTCAGATCTCTCTCCTGTCTAGCTCTCTGTCCTTCATGTCTGTCTCTCTCCTACATGTCTGTCTCTCTCCTTCCTGTCTGTCTCTCTCCTTCCTTCCTGTCGGTCTCTCTCCTACCTGTCTGTCTCTCTCCTTCCTTCCTTCTTGTCTGTCTCTCCCCCTCCTGTCCATCTCCTTCCTGTCTGTCTCTCTCCTACCTGTCTGTCTCTGTCCTTCCTTCCTGTCTGTCTCTCTTTCCCTCTCCTTCCTGTCTGTCTCTCTCCTTCCTGTCTGTCTGTCTCTGTCCTTCCTTCCTGTCTGTCTCTCTTTCCCTCTCCTTCCTGTCTGTCTGTCTCTGTCCTTCCTTCCTGTCTGTCTCTCTTTCCCTCTCCTTCCTGTCTGTCTCTCTCCTTCCTGTCTGTCTGGGTGTTTTGCTGCATCAGGCTTCTCTTGCTCACGCGCGCGCGCGCGCGATGCGCCCCATCCCATAATAACCACACCTAGAAGCTCCAGTGGCGGGATGGTTACCGCAGTACACTTGTACCCGTCATGCAGCGCGCCCGCTCCCTACCTGCCGCCGCCTTCTCTTTGCCCTCCATCTCTGGTGAGGACGCACGCGCGTCTCCTTTCCTTGCTTGCTTGCTTCCTTCTCAACAAGCCAGAAGATCTGACGGGAATCCGCTGCTGATGGATCGATACCGGCGGGAAGAGAGAGGATGAAGGAGGGAGGCACCGGAACAAGCCGCAGTCTTCTTCTCCTCCTCTATCTTCTTCTTCTTGTTCGCGGTGTTTTTATTTTTCCTCCTGCGAACGTTGAAGCTCGTGCGTCCACCTGAGCCGTGTCCGCGCGCTGCCTCTCTCTCTCTCTCTCTCTCTCTCTCTCTCTCTCTCTCTCTCTCTCTCTCTCTCTCTCCCCTCGCGCAGTGTTGCTGCAGTTCGTGTGTGACGTCACCGCAGAAGTGAATTTTAAGGTGACATGACGAAGATGTCGAAATACCACAGAATAAAAATCATTAACAATACAATAAAAGTACTATGACCCAACAGTAATAAATACTCTGTGACAGTAAAAGTACTAATACTACAAAAATACATACTCCATCTTCACACCTGTTAACTCCTGATGGGTGAAAGGAGACAGCAGGGGGGCAATAAAACAAAATCACGACAAATTCATGATACTTATTATTTTATTTACCCAGAATCACTCACGTTGTTAGCTCAAATCACGTTGTTAGCTGAAATCACGTTGTTAGCTCAGTCACACTACGAGATTTACTTCTTTACAACGTGAGTTAAAGAAGTGACTGCGTGAACTGAACCAGACCGTTAACGTTAAAGTAAAAGCAGGAACAAGGTTTCCGTTGTTGAACCTGCGGAAGAATCATTACCGATAAACGTAGCGTCATGACGTTAGCGAACGGTAACGTCATGACGCATAACGACGTTACCGTTAGCAAGCTAAAGCTGACTAGCTTTAGATTAAAAAACATGGTGGTAAAGATTTGATGGGGATAACATGATAAAATATTCCGACACATAACTTGGATGTCGAGTTACCTTCATGAGTTAAACAGCATATTAAATTGTTGCTAGCAAACAAGACTTACCTCTAAACTAGAGTTCATTGCTGATCCAGTTGTACCGACGGTAACTTCAACTTGGAGCGAAGGGATGAAACGTTGGAGAGTGACGTAGACGCTGGAGACAACGCTGATTGGCCGAGACTCGACACGTCAAAGATGTTTTATTTGAGGAGATCACTCACGACATCCACTTTTCTGCGCGACTCACTCCGATCTCAGAAATGCTGCCCGGCCAGATGCCTTCCTCCCCCTCTTTCCATCCCTCCAAAAAAAGAAAAACTCTTCGGATCTTCGCCGACAGGTGACAAGTTTGCAGGTATGCATCTTTCCTCTCTAAGGCTGAGCCCTACAGAGGAACCTCACCTCGATGAGGAACACCATAAAGGAGGCGAGACGAGGAAAGGAAGCTGAATATTTGGCTTCGTGAAACTGTAAAAACAATCTGAACTTTTACCTTTTTTTTGTTCTTTCCGATGAATTCATGGTGAATTATATATTATTAAATAAATTTAAGTAATGATTACAACTTTATTAAAACCTGATGAATTGATTAACTCGTCATCTCACTCACACAATGACTCTCTGGTGGGACATGAGACTGCTGGCGGTCTATGCAGGTGAGCGGTGTCCCCCAAGGCTCCATCCTGGGGCCTTTAATCAAATAAATACATGACAACAGTTTTCTGGTTAAAAGACTTTATGACTGTACAGTGAACTATCAGGGAGGGGGGGAGGAGTTGTGGAGGGGGAGGAGCTGCCATCTGAAGGGGAACCAATCACAGTCAACGTTGCATAAAGAAACCATCACCATCATCATCATCATCATCATCATCATCATCATCATCATCATCACAAAGCAGAGCAGCAAGAGACACAAAACAATGACCAAACTCACAGTTGAAAGGTTCAGAACAGACAGAGTGTAAGGTCAAAGGTCATGAGCTCAGAAGAACACATGGATTACAGAATGTGTGTGTGTGTGCGGCACTTTGATGGTGTGTGTGTGTGCGTGTCAGTGGAGGGTTCAGTGTGTGTGTTTAGTAATTGCACTTGAGGATGAGCACATAGAGAACACGTTACCGGTCAGACGTCTGCAGGTTTTTCTGTTTTATTTGTGTGTGTGTTTTTTTCTGGAAGGGTTTAAAACACAAAGAAATAGAGAAAACGTCAACTACAACTCCCATAATGCATCAGCACAGTGTCCAGGTGAGCAGGCCGCACCACCTGACTTCACACACATAAACACAGTGACGCCCTAAAGGGGCGGGAACAAGTGGCGAGAAACTACATCACGTAATCTACCCGGCGATGGTTGTAGTGCAGCACCAGGTACTACTGCGGTACCGCCGTGTACTACTGCGGTACCGCCGTGTACTACTACATACCGCCGTGTACTACTGCGGTACCGCCGTGTACTACTAGATACCGCCGTGTACTACTGCGGTACCGCCGTGTACTACTACATACCGCCGTGTACTACTGCGGTACCGCCGTGTACTACTCCATCCCTCGGAGTACCTATTTGACGCATCGTTTCAGGCTGAGGGGAAAAGTGGTGATTATGTTTACATTCTGTGCAAAGTGATCATCTTCATCATCATCTTCATCACTACAGGTATATTTACAGCTACTTTCTAAGTCGTTAGTAGAACACATTCCTAAGAGGGACGAAATCCACCTGCAGACAGAACGCCTCCTCTGGGACCTTTAGCGCACTATTTGGCATCCCCAGGACCTCACAGAGCACTTCTTCTCTTTTCATGATTCACTACATCTTTTACTTCAAAAAGTTCACAATATGACGTGATATATGAGATAATGATGTCATAATTATTATGAGGAGGAAGCTTCATGATGTTAAGACTCCAACAAGTCGTCGATTCATTCGACACATTCTTCCTCAAGTTTTACGTCTTTACAGAAGATATGAAACAGAATTCATGTTTAAAAAGTTAAAAACATTTCACCTTCTACTGAATACTTAGTCCTTAAACATGGGACTGGTCCTAGTGAGGGGGACTGGTCCTAGTGAGGGGGACTGGTCCTAGTGAGGGGGACTGGTCCTAGTGAGGGGGACTGGTCCTAGTAAGGGGGGACTGGTCCTAGTAAGGGGGGACTGGTCCTAGTAAGAGGGGGACTGGTCCTAGTAAGAGGGGGACTGGTCCTAGTGAAGGGGGACTGGTCCCAGTAAGAGGGGGACTGGTCCTAGTAAGGGGGGACTGGTCCTAGTGAGGGGGGACTGGTCCTAGTGAGGGGGACTGGTCCTAGTAAGAGGGGGACTGGTCCTAGTGAAGGGGGACTGGTCCCAGTAAGAGGGGGACTGGTCCTAGTAAGGGGGGACTGGTCCTAGTAAAGGGGGGACTGGTCCTAGTAAAGGGGGTGGGGGACTGGTCCTAGTGAGGGGGACTGGTCCTAGTGAGGGGGGACTGGTCCCAGTAAGAGGGGGACTGGTCCTAGTGAAGAGGATATTTACAGGGTCGGTCATATCGGAGCAGCGTTTCCGTCTTAAGGTGGATTTCCACCTCGACCGTGTGTGTGTGTGTGTGTGTGTGTGTGTGTGTGTGTGTGTGTTTGTGTGTGTAAAGGCATTCAGCAGGTAGAAAACACCGTGGGGGGGAAGTAGAAAAATAAAAACATTGTGGCAGAAACAACGAGACGATCACCGCACGTCACTCTGTGGCAGAGAAACATAAAAACATGTTAGGAATAAAGTTTCAGAGGAGGCGGGGCTCCGGGTAAGGAGGCGGGGCTCCGGGTAAGGAGGCGGGGCTCCGGGTAAGGAGGCGGGGCTCCGGGAGAGGAGGAAGAGGAGTCTCAGAAGAACTTGTCGTCGATGCGGAAGTGCGGCCGCGTGACGTCGTCCGGGTTGATGAAGACCGAGATGGACTTGCCGGGGTTCTCCGTGACGAGCTGCTGCAGCTTCTTGGCCAGCCGGTCGTCGGGCTGGTTCTCGCCGCCGGCGTCGGACTGCGGCGACGGCGGGTTGTTGGCGCCGCCCCCACTGCCGCCGCAGCCGCCCCCGCGCCAC
Source organism: Clinocottus analis (assembly GCF_023055335.1). Lineage (NCBI taxonomy): Eukaryota > Metazoa > Chordata > Actinopteri > Perciformes > Cottidae > Clinocottus > Clinocottus analis. Next base: position 545,381 of record NW_027175931.1, on the reverse strand, counting down.
TGCACGTCCACCGTCAGCCGGTTGGCGGCCTTGGCGTGCTCGATGGTGCTGCGCAGGTGCTCGGCCGGGTCGGAGCGCACCGAGCACAGCTTGCGGGCGTGCAGCACCGCCGCCTCGTCCGACAGGTGCTCCAGCATGTTGCACTGCGGGATGAAGTAGTTGGGGCACGCCTTGTTCACCAGGCAGTGCTGCAGGTCGTCCAGCAGGCCGAGCAGGAAGTGGGCCGAGAACTCGTCCTGGCCCAGGTAGCCCGCGGGCAGCCGGTCGCAGGCCCACAGCATAATGCTGCGCAGGTGGTAGGGCCCGACGGCCTTGGGCCGCGACAGCAGCTTGGTGACGATGGCCTTGCAGGCCTGGTACGCCTGCATCAGGCTCGGGGAGATGCACTTCTTCAGCTGCACCTCGCTGCGCGCGAACGACAGCCGCCACTCGTTCTCCTTGCGGCCCTTGGAGGAGGCGGCGGGCACCAGGTAGAAGCCGCTGATCACCTCCTCCTCTGTGATCTTGCCGTCCCAGAAGTGGTTCTCCATCAGCCAGCTCTGGGCCACGGCCGGCCAGCCCTTGAAGGAGACCACGGGCACGACGTCGTACAGCATGCGGCTGCTGCCCACGCCCAGCACCACGGAGATCACCGTGCCGTGCCGCTCCACCTTCTCCACCCGCGGCGTGCCCCTCTGCGGCTTCTTCTGCACCTCCTGCAGCACCAGGGAGATGGCCTGGTGGAACCAGTCCGCCACCAGCGTCGGGGAGAAGAAGTAGTTGGTGGCGCCGCTGACGTGGTCCACCAGCGTGCAGCAGTCCTTCCACTTGCCGATGGTGGCCTCGTCGAAGAGCCGCAGGCTGAGCCACGAGTGGCCCAGCGCCGAGTGCCGCATGTCCAGCGTCACCGGCTGGTTGCGGTCGTGCAGCTTGAGCGCCGGCACCAGCAGCGTGAAGTCCATGTCGTAGTCGGCGCCGCGCGAGTACACGCTCAGCTCGTCCAGGTCCATGTCCACCACACCCTCGCGCACGCCACCCGACAGCAGCAGGTACTCGTTAGCCACCGGCAGCTTCTGGTCCAGCTTCTGGACCATTCCTGAGAGGAGAGGGACCGGTTAGACCCGACAGTACACCATCACCCACAGGGACCGGTTAGACCCGACAGTACACCATCACCCACAGGGACCGGTTAGACCCGACAGTACACCATCACCCACAGGGACCGGTACTAACATACGTGGTGAGTACTACACTGAAACACACTTTCACAGTAGAAATACATCATTATTTTCATATCGAGATCTGATGTGTTTTCAGTGCTCCTTTCATGTTCTTCAGCAGTGTAAAGAAACAATAATAGAGAAAATGTAAAACTAAATAATAAGACGAACGTGAGTACTAATATCAGTAATACTACTAATATTAGAGACAACAAGACAAGTACTGCTAACAACAACAACTACTAAATATTAAATGAAAGAATATAAATCAATATCTCAGACGTTTGAGCTCATAATGAATCTGTTTCTGCAGAAGAGGAAAGAGACCCTGAACGCACCACGCCACGCTCTCTGCAGGAAGACCACCAGGTAGACCACCATGTAACCGACCAGGTAGACCACCATGTAACCGACCAGGTAGACCACCATGTAACCGACCAGGTAGACCACCATGTAACCTACCAGGTAGACCACCATGTAACCTACCAGGTAGACCACTATGTAACCGACCAGGTAGACCACCATGTAACCTACCAGGTAGACCACCATGTAACCGACCAGGTAGCCACCATGTAACCTACCAGGTAGACCAGCAGGTAACCGACCAGGTAGACCACCATGTAACCTAACAGGTAGACCACCATGTAACCTACCAGGTAGACCACCATGTAACCTAACAGGTAGACCACTATGTAACCTACCAGGTAGACCACTATGTAACCGACCAGGTAGACCACCATGTAACCTACCAGGTAGACCACCATGTAACCGACCAGGTAGACCAGCAGGTAACCTACCAGGTAGACCAGCAGGTAACCTACCAGGTAGACCAGCAGGTAACCTACCAGGTAGACCACCAGGTAACCTAACAGGTAGACCACCAGGTAACCTACCAGGTAGACCACCAGGTAACCTAACAGGTAGACCACCAGGTAACCTACCAGGTAGACCACCAGGTAACCTAACAGGTAGACCACCAGGTAACCTACCAGGTAGACCACCAGGTAACCTAACAGGTAGACCACCAGGTAACCTACCAGGTAGACCACCAGGTAAACCACTGGGGACAGAAGCTTCACCAAAGCCGCCTAAAGGCGCTCAACCGGAAACCTGACGCACCCTGTTGCTGTTGTTGTTGCTGTTGTTGTTGTTGTTGTTGTATTGAATAAAGAGGACTGGGTGTGTCTGAGGGTCTGGAGGTCTAAAGGTCTAACGGTCTAACGGTCTCGCGGGGTCCGGCTCACCCAGCATGGAGAAGATGAAGTCCTTGGCCGTGTGGATCTCCAGGGCCCGCTGGTCGTCGTACTCCCGCAGGTCGTGCTTGCTGAAGTCCTGGATGAGGCGGTTCAGGTCCTCCATGCGGGCCGCGGACCGGAAGTCCAGCTCGGGCCCGCCGCCGCCGGGCAGCGGCCTCCCGGGGTGCACCGCGGCGGTGGGGCTGCTCCCGCCGCCGGGCAGCAGCAGCCTCCCGGCGGCCGCAGAGGACGGGCTGTTCCCGAGGCTGCCCGCGGAGCCAGCCCGGCCGGAGAGAGCAGGGGCCGCCATCTTTCCTGCTGCTCGCGCACGCGCACACGCACGTTCACTACGGCCGGGACGAGCCGAGAAGCGACCGCGCCAAACACCGCCACCGGAAGCTGCTGAAGCACTTCCGCTGCACGGCCGCTTTCAAAATAAAAAGTCACGAAAATAAAACGCAATTTGTCTTTTTATATAAAAAAAAATATATTCAATAAATTATACAATAATGAATATAAATATGTATACAAATATATATATGTGTATGTTATTTATAGTTTGTATGTATATATTTATATAAACTATAATTATATACCTGTTTATATAATTCTATTTCGTTGTTTTTATTTATTATAGCTACACATAACTATATAACTATACTCTATATAACTTAAACATACAATTATAGCTATATAGTATAAATGTGTCAATATAATAGTATCATGTATATGTGTGAATATATATATATATATGTATATATATATATATATATATATATATATATATATATATATATATATATATTTATAGTTTGTATGTATATATTTATATAAACTATAATTATATACCTGTTTATATAATTCTATTTGTTTATATAATTCTATTTCGTTGTTTTTATTTATTATAGCTACACATAACTATATAACTATACTCTATATAACTTAAACATACAATTATAGCTATATAGTATAAATGTGTCAATATAATAGTATCATGTATATGTGTGAATATATATATATATATATATATATATATGTATATATATATATATATATACATATATATATATATATATATATATATATATATATATATATATATATATATATATATATATATATATATATATATATATATATATATGCATATAGAAAGCAACTTGGCAGAGAATAACTCGATTGTTATCAATGAAAAACGATTAAAACCTTTAAAGAAAAACAGCAATCAGGTAAAACAATGATTCATATTCTCTTAAAAATTAAAGCACACTTTTAAGAGACAAATGATGGATTGATGGCTGAAATAAAAGCAGAGCAGTCGTTGATCTGATCGTTTTATTTTACTCAAAGATTCATTTTAAACATCCACAGAACACGTGACGCTGCCCCCGGTGGTCACAACCTGCAACTACAGCCTTTTATTCTGAAAGAGCTGGCAGGAAGTGATATAACGTTGGGCTAGTTCCGTGACAGGATTTTCTTCTTTGTTTTTATGCTGAGAGCTCGAGCGTCAGATTGAGTGACGCTGCTCCACTTCCGGAAAATCCTCAAAAATCAAAGACAAAAAGCTGCTGGATGATGAAAAAAAAAGAAAAAAGATCAGCAGTAAATTAAATATCTAGTTATTTGTAGTTTATGAGTTCAAACATAAAAACATTAAATGTGTAAATCTGCAGAATAAACTGATAAATCTAAATCTGTAGTTTACTTTTATTTCTAAATCAGCAAGAATATAAAGCAGCAAAATGATTTCACCACCAACAATACGTAATATTTACCCCACATATAATAACCCTCATCACTGTAACTCGGTTCAACTCATTGTAGTACCTTTCATTAACACTTTATTTATTCTATTCTATTTATTCTATTCTATTTATTCTATTCTATTTATCCTGTCATGTGCAAGAAAACAATTCAACTGTAAAATTCATTTCTGTTGTCTTCACCTGGGTGCTAAATCATTTTATTATAAACAGAGACACTTCCTGGCGTCCATCTTTAATCCTGGGTCAGTCCTCCTGTTCTGGCCTTTCTCCCACAATGCACCACTGCACAGAGCTTCCTGGTCTTCATCCTCCTTCAGGACGTTTGAATCAACAGAAATGATTTCCCATCCAAAACAATAAAGAATAAAAAGTACGGAAGCCCTGAGAGGTCGAAAAGGCAGAAAAACATGCAGGATTATTAATTATTGATGAACACGTATTATATCAGAAACGTTTCTTTCCTCGAGTTTAGACTCAACAGGATGTAAAAACTTTATCATTTCCTGACTTGCAAGAGGCCACTAGAGACCACTAGCGGCCACTAGAGGCCACTATAGGACACCAGAGACCACTAGCGGCCACTAGAGACCACTAGAGGCCACTAGAGACCATTTGAGACCACTAGCGGCCACTAGAGGCCATTATAGACCACTGGCGGCCACTAGAGACCACTAGAGACCATTAGCGGCCACTAGAGACCACTAGAGACCACTAGCGGCCACTAGAGACCACAAGCGGCCACTAGAGGCCACTAGAGACCATTATAGACCACTAGCGGCCACTAGGGGCCAATCGAAGCCACTCGAGGCTATTATAGACCACTAGCGGCCACTAGAGACCATTTGAGACCACTAGCGGCCACTAGAGGCCACTAGCGGCCACTAGAGGCCACTAGCGGCCACTGGTGGCCACTAGCGGCCACTAGAGGCCACTAGCGGCCACTAGAGGCCACTAGCGGCCACTGGTGGCCACTAGAGGCCACTAAACCCTGCGCACCATCCCCTTAAGACATCGATGACTTGCCTCCCAGAGCCTCCGAAAGAAAAGTGCTTTTTTTAAAAAATATTTCTACGAGAATTTTCTAATTTCAAATCAATAAGTCAATAAGTGGATCAAAGAAAGAGAAAAGATTTGACGTGTTACGATTAGAACGTCCGAGTAATGATCCGTCCTCCGTCGTCTTGTGGACGTCCACTGGGGGGCGCTGTCTCCCCTCGACCCTCACAGGAAGTTCAGAAGGACCATTGGCAATACACGGGTCAGGATCAGGATCAGGTCCAGGATCAGAGCCCGTCGTCGGGGTTGTCCTGGATCGGGGTTCGGGCCTTGCGGGGTCGGGGCC
>NW_027175931.1:529836-534836 GCF_023055335.1 Clinocottus analis | reverse complement strand
AACCCTTAACCTTGAACCCTTAACCATTAAACTTTAATCATTAACCCTTAACCTTGAACCCTTCACCTTGAACCCTTAACCTTTCATGGTTAACCCTTAACCTTGAACCCTTAACCATTAAACTTTAATCATTAACCCTTAACCTTGAACCCTTCACCTTGAACCCTTCACCTTGAACCCTTAACCTTTCATTGTTAACCCTTAACCTTGGACCCTTAGTTAGCCGTTAGCCGTTAGCCCGCCCTCACCTGTACCACCAGGCCCAGGTTGGGCCCGGCCGTGGGCGAGCGCAGGGACTCCCTGACGACGGCCCACAGCTCCTTCTGCAGCTCCTCGTACAGCAGCTCCACGTCTTTGGCCTTCCTCCGACCGCCGGCGTCGTCCGGCTGCGGCGCCGCGCCGCCGCCGCGCTCGGCCGCCGAGGCCTCGCTGCACTCCTGCTCCAGCTCCAGGATGTGTGTGTCGGCCAACAGGAAGTCTCGCTTCTTCACCAGCTGCAGGATCTCCAGGACTGGAGGGGAGAAACCCGACGTCTGGCGTCAACAGCTGATTCACCGGCGGCCATCTTGAATTATTTATTTAAAGGGCCAGTTCATTTACACGTTTGAACAGACGAATGAATGTGAAGTGTAAAGTCGTGTTTTACTCTTCAACAACTCTTTGGGAAAAGGACCTGAAGTATAAAGTATGAGAGCGTTGATGACGAAGAGGAAGAGGAAGAGCTGGGCACAGCAGGGTGTTGGTGGGAACCTGTCAGTCCAGCCTGAGGGCACACCGCCCGCAGGCTGAGGTCAGTGATGATGTCACAGCAGCAGAGACATCATCCAGACTGACAGGAGACATGATGTCATAGGACTCTCACGAGAAGTATAAGTACTTCAACTGTAGCATAGTATCAGTACAGTGTGGTATAAGTACTTCAACTATAGTATAGTATCTTTACAAGTACTTCTACTGTAGCATAGTATCTTTAAAGTGTGGTACAAGTACTTCTACTGTGCAGTATTCATAATATTACTGAAGGAAAAGACAACAGGAAGTCAGTAAATAAAGTTTTCTTGGAGTCAAACTAGAAACAGACGTTAGAGATTCAGACAGGAAGTACTCATCACACAGTAACACTGTACACACACACACACACACGCACACACGCACACGCGCACGCACACACGCACACACGCACGCACACACGCACACACACACGCACACACACACACACACGCACACGCACACGCACACACGCACACACACACGCACACACGCACACACACACGCACACACACACGCACACACACACACACACGCACACGCACACGCACACACGCACACGCACACGCACACACGCACACACGCACACACGCACACACACACACACACACACACCGCCCAGAGGAAGATCTCCTCTATAAACAGAACAATGAGGAACATCTCATGTTCCTGTGCTGGTGGAGCTCAGAGGTCAGAGGGTCGGTGGTTCGAGCCCCGGCTCCACGAGTCCATGTCGTTGTCTCCTTGAGCAAGGATCTTTAGATAGCAGCAACGTGTTGCTCTGGATAGCAGCAACGCGTTGCTCTGGATAGCAGCAACGCGTTGCTCTGGATAGCAGCAACGCGTTGCTCTGGATAGCAGCAACGCGTTGCTCTGGATAGCAGCAACGCGTTGCTCTGGATAGCAGCAACGCGTTGCTCTGGATAGCAGCAACGCGTTGCTCTAGCGTGACGAACGTCCTCAAGGTCTCATGAGACTCTTTGACTGAATCACGTTAAACAGGCGGGACAGGAAGTGACCTCAGGACCACGAATCACATAGATCCATCTCACCAGGCTGGACACACACACACACACACACACACACACACACACACACACACACACACACACACACACACACACACAGGGTGTGACCAGTGTAAAGTGATATATCAGCACTTTTAGCACCTTAAACCAGACGACACTGAAGCTTTTAAAACACAGCTATAACAACACACACACACGCACACACACACACACACACACACACACACACACACACACACACACACACACACACACACAGACACACACACACACACACACACACACACACACACACACACACAGCTCTTATTGTTCAGCTCAAGGATTCAGAGGAAATCTGTTCCAGCTGGATGGAACAGATTTCCCCTCTGGTCCTGGTTCTGGTCCTGTTTCTAGTTCTGATTCTGGTCCCGGTTCTAGTTCTAGTCCTGGTTCTAGTCCTGGTTCTAGCCCTGATTCTGGTCCTGGTTCTGGTTGTACTCCACCTCTCTCTCTGTTTCTGCTGCTCTGGTGATGAACTCTGTGACTGAAACCTGAATCTGCTGAGTCAGACTTTACCTGCTCCGATCACCTGGAGGGCCGTTACAGCACTGTGTGTGTGTGTGTGTGTGTGTGTGTGTGTGTGTGTGTGTGTGTGTGTGTGTGTGTGTGTGTGTGTGTGTGTGTGTGTGTGTGTGTGGTAATCAGAGCTCTGCTTTCACATTTTTCTGCTTTCTGGTCGTCTGTCGGTTCGTTCAAACTGTCACCGCTTCACTAAACCTCCAGTTATCAGGGGGGGCGGGTAAAGCGGGGGGTTAAAGGGGGGGGGGGTGAAAGGGGGAGGGGCATCACCTCATTTAAGGCTTCAGACTTTCCTCTTTGACAGCTTACAGTGATCAAAATTTAGTTTTTGTTATTTTGGGCTTCATAAAATAAACCGAATTGAATTGTAAAGACCTTTATTTTGAAAAGCCGGTGAATCTTTAGTTAGCGTTCACACATCAGCCCTCCAGGGACTGAAGGGTGAAGTCCACCTTCATGAGCTTATCTGACAGGAAGTGGTCCCGCAGCAGGCGGCTGGTCGTCTCAGTTTTACGACCATCCAGCTAATCATTGACCTCTGAGTCCCAGAAGCTCCTCCAGCGTCCAGAGGCCCTGAACGCCTCGTCACCGAGCGCTGCGTCTCCAGACGGCCTCAAAGAGGCAAGCAGCAGACGCTGCCGCCACGCTAAAGCAATGCTAACATGCTGCTGCCGTGATGCTAAAGCAACGCTAACATGCTGCCTCCGCGACGCCATGTTAGTGCCATGTCAACGCTAACACGGTGCTGACATGGCACAAACATGGCGCTAACATGACACTAACATAGCGCTAACACAAAGCTGACATGACAAAGCTAACACCACGCTGACATGCTGCTAACATAGTGCTAACACCATGCTGACATGGTGCTAACATAGTGCTAACACCACGCTGACATGGTGCTAACACCACGCTGACATGGTGCTAGCACCACGCTGACATGGTGCTAGCACCACGCTGACATGGTGCTAACATAGTGCTAACACCACGCTGACATGGTGCTAACGTAGTGCTAACACCACGCTGACATGGTGCTAACACCACACTGACATGGTGCTAACGTAGTGCTAACACCACGCTGACATGGTGCTAACATAGTGCTAACACCACGCTGACATGGTGCTAACACCACACTGACATGGTGCTAACATAGTGCTAACACCACGCTGACATGGTGCTAACATAGTGCTAACACCACGCTGACATGGTGCTGACGTAGTGCTAACACCACGCTGACATGGTGCTGACATAGTGCTAACACCACGCTGACATGATGCTAACATAGTGCTAACACCACACTGACATGGTGCTAACATAGTGCTAACACCACGCTGACATGGTGCTGACGTAGTGCTAACACCACGCTGACATGGTGCTAACGTAGTGCTAACACCACGCTGACATGGTGCTAACGTAGTGCTAACACCACGCTGACATGGTGCTAACGTAGTGCTAACACCACGGTCACCAGGAAGTCACGCCTTCATTTAGGAATGAACTCTTTCCAGTTGAGTAATATGAAACACCAGGATGTTGGCCCCAGTGTGTAGATGTGTGTAGATGTGTTTGTGTGTTTTCATCACCGCACAAACACACAAAGACACAAACACACAAAGACACAGGTCAAGAGGAGATCACAACAAGATCAGACAAATATTTGATTTCGTAATACTTCTCTTTTCCATGAGGGTCTACACCACAAGAGACACACACACACACACACACACACACACACAATGTTGTGTAGCAGATGTTGTGCAGTAGAGGTTGTGTAGTAGATGTTGTGTAGTAGAGGTTGTGTAGTAGAGGTTGTGTAGTAGATGTTGTGTAGTAGAGGTTGTGTAGTAGATGTCGTGTAGTAGAGGTTGTGTAGCACATGTTGTGTAGTAGAGGTTGTGTAGCACATGTTGTGTAGTAGAGGTTGTGTAGCACATGTTGTGTAGTAGAGGTTGTGTAGCACATGTTGTGTAGTAGAGGTTGTGTAGTAGATGTTGTGTAGTAGAGGTTGTGTAGTAGATGTCGTGTAGTAGAGGTTGTGTAGCACATGTTGTGTAGTAGAGGTTGTGTAGCACATGTCGTGTAGTAGAGGTTGTGTAGCACATGTTGTGTAGTAGAGGTTGTGTAGCACATGTTGTGTAGTAGAGGTTGTGTAGCACATGTTGTGCGTTCCTTCAGGCAGAACAGATGTGTATCTGCTTCAGATCTTTTCGCTCTCACTAGAAAGCAGAATGCATGAAACAACATTCAGAGGTCACGAGGAGGCTTGAAGGTTTTTCACACACTGAACAGCCGGAGGAGGAAGTACTATAAGTATAAGTACTATAAGTATAAGTACTGTAAGTATTTTACCAAAGTACAAGTAGTGACGTCATGAAGGTCGTGAGGACGTATGAAGTGATGGAGTTGTGTTGATGTTCATCTCAGTGAAGCTCCAGAAACCTGAAGTACTAGAACCATGTTCAGTATTTGAGTTCAGTATTTGAGTACATGGAAGTACTTTCTACAAGTACCCACACTGCATCATGAAGTAGTGAAAGTTAACTATCAACAAGCTCCTCACATCTAATATGAAGCCTGTCGACCAATGAGAAGCCTCCAAACACGTCATGTGACCAGCCGACTGCCCGACGCCACAGTCTGTGT
>NW_027175931.1:479836-517336 GCF_023055335.1 Clinocottus analis | reverse complement strand
AGATATTCTGTATTTGTGTGAATAAAGTTTCTCCTGAACATCATATGATCATAATATAAAGTTCCTCCGGTCACTCACAGCGGGGCGTCATGGCGGCGGACAGCGGCTCCAAGTCCTCACAAAGCCGGCGGAAGCGTCCCGAGCGGCGGCCGCAGCGGAGCGAAGAGCCGCCGAGGAGCCGCGGAGCGAGAGACCGGCGAGCCGAGAGAGAGACACCGAGAGAGAGGCACCGAGAGGCGGAGAGAGAGGCGGCGAGAGGCCGAGAGAGAGACACCGAGAGGCCGAGAGAGAGGCACCGAGAGGCGGACTGACGAGCGGCGAGAGACCGACTGACGAGCAGCGACGCGCTCCCTGGGGAGGAGGAGAGGGAGGAGGGTCATAGAGGGGGGGATAAGGTGGGAGGGCGGGGGGGGGGGGGTGGAGGAGGGGGGAGGGGCGGTTGGAGGAGGGGGGGGGGGGGGTGGAGGAGGAGGGAGGGGCGGTTGGAGGAGGGGGGGGGGGGGGTGGAGGAGGAGGGAGGGGCGGTTGGAGGAGGGGGGGGGGGGGGGGGCGCTCCGAATCGTCTGGATGGTGATGGTGGGTTGAGCTGCAGTTGGACTTTAGAACTTCTCCTTTCATTTGTTTTATTACCAGAGTTATAAATCAATAAAGTTAACAGGTTTCCTGTCTGTTGTTGTGGGTTCTTCACTGTCCTCATTGTGTTTTGTGAACTGCACACACTTCATAACTTTATTTATTATTAATTTTGTAAATTATGACGCGTTACTGTTTTTTTATTTTTTATTTTTGCCTTTCTGATATTTGGCCTCAGAGATTATTAACGTATTTATCTATCTATCTATCCACCTACCTACCTACCTACCAACCTATCCACCTATCCACCTATCCACCTACCTACCTAGCTACCTAGCTACCTACCTACCTACCTACCTACCTACCTACCTACCTATCCACCTACCTACATACCTACCAACCTACCTACCTACCTACCAACCTACCTACCTACCTACCTACCTACCTACCTACCTACCTACCTACCTACCTACCAATCTACCAACCTACTTACCTACCAACCTACCTACCTACCAACCTACCAACCTACCTACCTACCTACCTACCTACCTACCTACCTACCTACCTACCCACCTACCTACCTACCTACCTACCTACCTACCCACCTACCTACCAACCTACCTACCAACCAACCAACCTACCAACCTACTTACCTACCAATCTACCTACCTACCTACCTACCTACCAACCTACCAACCTACCTACCTACCTACCTACCTACCAACCTACCTACCTACCAATCTACCTACCTACCTACCTACCTACCTACCTACCTACCTACCTACCAACCTACCTACCTACCTACCAACCTACCTACCTACCTACCTACCTACCTACCTACCTACCTACCTACCTACCTACCTACCAACCTAACTACCTACCAATCTACCTACCTACCTACCTACCAACCTACTTACCTACCTACCTACCTACCTACCTACCTACCTACCAACCTACCTACCTACCTACCTACCTACCTACCCACCTACCTACCTACCTACCTACCTACCTACCCACCTACCTACCAACCAACCAACCTACCAACCTACTTACCTACCAATCTACCTACCTACCTACCTACCAACCTACCAACCTACCTACCTACCTACCTACCTACCAACCTACCTACCTACCAATCTACCTACCTACCTACCTACCTACCTACCAACCTACCTACCTACCTACCAACCTACCTACCTACCTACCTACCTACCTACCTACCTACCAACCTACCTACCTACCAATCTACCTACCTACCTACCTACCAACCTACTTACCTACCTACCTACCTACCTACCTACCTACCAACCTACCTACCTACCTACCTACCTACCTACCTACCTACCAACCTACCTACCTACCAATCTACCTACCTACCTACCTACCTACCAACCTACTTACCTACCTACCTACCAACCTACCTACCTACCTACCTACCTACCTACCTACCAACCTACCTACCTACCTACCTACCTACCTACCTACCTACCTACCTACCTACCTACCTACCAACCTACCTACCTACCTACCTACCTACCTACCAACCTACCTACCTACCTACCTACCAACCTACCTACCTACCTACCTACCTACCTACCAACCTACCTACCTACCTACCTACCTACCTACCTACCTACCAACCTACCTACCTACCTACCAACCTACTTACCTACCTACCTACCTACCAACCTACCTACCTACCTACCTACCTACCTACCTACCTACCTACCTACCTACCTACCAACCTACCTACCTACCTACCTACCTACCTACCTACCAACCTACCTACCTACCTACCTACCTACCTACCAACCTACCTACCTACCTACCTACCAACCTACCTACCTACCTACCTACCTACCTACCTACCTACCTACCTACCAACCTACCTACCTACCTACCAACCTACTTACCTACCTACCTACCTACCAACCTACCTACCTACCTACCTACCTACCTACCTACCTACCTACCTACCAACCTACCTACCTACCTACCTACCTACCAACCTACCTACCTACCTACCTACCTACCAACCTACCTACCTACCTACCTACCTACCAACCTACCTACCTACCTACCTACCTACCTACCTACCAACCTACCTACCTACCTACCCACCTACCTACTTACCTACCCACCTACCTACCTACCTACCTACCAACCTACTTACCTACCTACCTACTTACCTACCTACCTACCTACCTACCTACCTACCTACCTACCAACCTACTTACCTACCTACCTACCTACCTACCTACCTACCTACCTACCTACCTACCTACCAACCTACCTACCTACCTACCTACCTACCTACCAACCTACCTACCTACCAATCTACCTACCTACCTACCTACCAACCTACTTACCTACCTACCTACCAACCTACCTACCTACCTACCTACCTACCTACCTACCAACCTACCTACCTACCAACCTACCTACCTACCTACCTACCTACCTACCTACCAACCTACCTACCTACCTACCTACCTACCAACCTACCTACCTACCTACCTACCAACCTACCTACCTACCTACCTACCTACCTACCAACCTACCTACCTACCTACCTACCTACCTACCTACCTACCTACCTACCTACCTACCTACCTACCCACCTACCTACTTACCTACCCACCTACCTACCTACCTACCTACCAACCTACTTACCTACCTACCTACTTACCTACCTACCTACCTACCTACCTACCTACCTACCTACCAACCTACTTACCTACCTACCTACCTACCTACCTACCTACCTACCTACCTACCAACCTACCTACCTACCTACCTACCTACCTACCAACCTACCTACCTACCAATCTACCTACCTACCTACCTACCAACCTACTTACCTACCTACCTACCAACCTACCTACCTACCTACCTACCTACCTACCAACCTACCTACCTACCAACCTACCTACCTACCTACCTACCTACCTACCTACCAACCTACCTACCTACCTACCTACCTACCAACCTACCTACCTACCTACCTACCAACCTACCTACCTACCTACCTACCTACCTACCAACCTACCTACCTACCTACCTACCTACCTACCTACCAACCTACCTACCTACCTACCTACCTACCTACCTACCAACCTACCTACCTACCTACCTACCTACCTACCTACCTACCAACCTACCTACCTACCTACCTACCAACCTACCTACCTACCTACCTACCTACCAACCTACCTACCTACCTACCTACCTACCTACCAACCTACCTACCTACCTACCCACCTACCTACTTACCTACCCACCTACCTACCTACCTACCTACCAACCTACTTACCTACCTACCTACCTACTTACCTACCTACCTACCTACCTACCCACCTACCTACCTACCTACCTACCTACCTACCTATCTATCTATCTATCTATCTATCTATCTATCTATCTATCTATCTATCTGTCCATCTGTTTGCTTCTTTAAAAGGTTTTGATCTTTCTTTTGACTCATTTGACGAGCGGCTGAATAAAAGTAAAACTTTATTGATGTAAAACTTGTTGACGTTTCAGGAGAACGATTGATCGTCTTTATTGATCCTGTTTCCTTTGTGTTACTCCTCCACTATGCAGCTGCAAAGTCCAGGAGTTCCTGAAGTACACGTTCCATCATGGCAACGACTTCCTCACAACACAACGCCTTGAACTTTGACCCTCTTGCTCATAGACCTGCCCCAAAGGATTGTGGGTCAGAACAGCACAGCGCCCTGCTTTTTCTTCTGTTTCTGATGTCCTGTGTTTCAGGAGTATTTATTAATATTATTATTACTCTGGAGAAGCATCCTAAAGTTATTCAACAAGTTTGAAATGCAGAAGAAAATGTTTCTACGTTCATCACCTTCCGTTCACGACGTCATAAACGTCGTACAAGTGGGTCCATGTCTAGCTCCAGTCCCTCATGGGTCCAGTCCCTTCTGGGTCTAGTCCCTCAATTGGTCCAGTCCCTCATGGGTCCAGGTCTAGCTCCAGTCCCTTCTGGGTCCAGTCCCTCATGGGTCCAGGTCTAGCTCCAGTCCCTCATGGGTCCAGTCCCTCATGGGTCCATGTCTAGCTCCAGTCCCTCATGGGTCCAGTCCCTCATGGGTCCAGGTCTAGCTCCAGTCCCTCATGGGTCCAGTCCCTCATGGGTCCATGTCTAGCTCCAGTCCCTCATGGGTCCAGTCCCTCATGGGTCCATGTCTAGCTCCAGTCCCTCATGGGTCCAGTCCCTCATGGGTCCATGTCTAGCTCCAGTCCCTGACTTACTATTTCAATGTCAAACTACTTCCTGTTCTCTGAATAATTTCCTCGGGCAGAAAAAAGGTCTGTCACTTTTCATTCAACAAGAACAATATTGCAGTGTGTGTGTGTGTGTGTGTGTGTGTGTGTGTGTGTAAACATTCCTGTAGCCAGGAGTCACCGGTCAGTCAGCTGGTAAACACACACCTCACAAAAGAGCTGACGTGATACTCATTAACTCCACTTTCAACACACACAACACACAACACACAACACACACACACACACAGACAAACACATACACACACACTCACACTCACAGGTAATCATTTACCGACTGATGTTGGTCTTTTTTTGCTTCATTTGAATTAAATATTAAATCACATGACAGAAAGAAGATGGCCGCCGTCTGTCTCTGAGCTCAACGGCTCCTGAGACACAGAGGAACGCGACAGCGGGTCTACAACGTTACAAACATACAGCTGGTCTACAACGTTACAAACATACAGCCGGTCTACAACGTTACAAACATACAGCCGGTCTACAACGTTACAAACATACAGCTGGTCTACAATGTTACAAACGTACAGCCGGTCTACAACGTTACAAACATACAGCCGGTCTACAACGTTACAAACATACAGCCGGTCTACAACGTTACAAACATACAGCTGGTCTACAACGTTACAAACATACAGCTGGTCTACAACGTTACAAACATACAGCCGGTCTACAACGTTACAAACATACAGCTGGTCTACAACGTTACAAACATACAGCCGGTCTACAACGTTACAAACATACAGCCGGTCTACAACGTTACAAACATACAGCTGGTCTACAACGTTACAAACATACAGCCGGTCTACAACGTTACAAACATACAGCCGGTCTACAACGTTACAAACATACAGCTGGTCTACAACGTTACAAACATACAGCCGGTCTACAACGTTACAAACATACAGCCGGTCTACAACGTTACAAACATACAGCTGGTCTACAACGTTACAAACATACAGCTGGTCTACAACGTTACAAACATACAGCCGGTCTACAACGTTACAAACATACAGCCGGTCTACAACGTTACAAACATACAGCCGGTCTACAACGTTACAAACATACAGCCGGTCTACAACGTTACAAACATACAGCCGGTCTACAACGTTACAAACATACAGCCGGTCTACAACGTTACAAACATACAGCCGGTCTACAACGTTACAAACATACAGCCGGTCTACAACGTTACAAACGTATTTCAGTAATAAACTGTTGCTCCATCGTCTCTGCTAAAGTCTCAATAATCAACAAAGTGCTGACATGAAGGTTTTGCTGAATCAGCAGAAATATAATAAAGAAAGATTCATACGGTCAGTAGGTCAAAGAAAGAGAAGTCAGACAGTAATTATGCTTTCACACTGGTTTCACACTGCTTTCACACTGGTTTCACACTGGTTTCACACTGGTTTCACACTGGTTTCATACTGCTTTCACACTGGTTTCATACTGGTTTCACACTGGTTTCACACTGGTTTCACACTGGTTTCACACTGGTTTCACACTGGTTTCATACTGGTTTCATACGAGACACAAACGAAACTCAACATTTAGAGAAGGAAAATCATTATTGTGTAGAATATTCTCCTTTTAAACTTTGCTGATGAACCAGATTAACTTTCATTATGAGGATCAAACTATAAGAGAAACACAGTAGAAGACAGTAGAGAAACACAGTAGAAGACAGCAGAGAAACACAGTAGAAGACAGTAGAAAACAGTAGAGAAACACAGTAGAAGACAGTAGAGAAACACAGTAGAAGACAGTAGAGAAACACAGTTGAAGACAGTAGAGAAACACAGTAGAAGACAGTAGAAAACAGTAGAGAAACACAGTAGAAGACAGTAGAAAACAGTAGAGAAACACAGTAGAAGACAGTAGAGAAACACAGTAGAAGACAGTAGAAAACAGTAGAGAAACACAGTAGAAGACAGTAGAGAAACAGACTGGACGCCATCGTCCTGAAACAGGAAGTCAGGTCTGACGGTATCGATTACATCATAATTACTTCCACCTGCACTAACTCAAGGTCTGGAAGTGATCGGTGTTATTGAACACACACACACACACACACACACACACACACACACACACACACACACACACACATATAGATTGAACAAATAGCTCTTACCTTTTTGTGTTTTTGTAAAATATAAAAATGAATCCAAGACTTTTCCTTAAAACTGTGACATCTTGGTCACAATGTGTGTGTGTGTGTGTGTGTGTGTGTGTGTGTGTGTGTGTGTGTGTGTGTGTGTGTGTGTCTGCGTGTGTGTGTGTGTGTGAAAGTATGTGTGTGAGCACGTGTGTGTCAGTGAGCCGGTTCTTTGAGCTCCACCAGTTGCAGTCTTGGTTTTTGGACCTTTAGTTTCTACTGTGTTCTACGGCTGCTGCGAGAGGTTCTACTGGGTTCTACTGGGTTCTACTGTCCTCAGGTCGCTGCAGGTTCCTTCCTCCTCTGCCCCGCTTGATGTTCCGTCTGTCGGGTTCTACAGGGTTCTGCTGCCCCTCAGTCTGCCGGGTTCTCCTACCCGTGGTTCTGTCGGACTCGACTGGGTTCTATCCGTCTCTACTCTCCTCCAGCAGCTCCGGGACTTCTGCTCCTCGTTTCCTGTTTGTTTTGTTTTCTAGCTGCAGCAGGAAACGGTCATCTTTTCCTGTTCCTCACCGACGACCCCCAGCACACACACACACACACACACACACACACACACACACACACACACACACACACATACACACACACACACACACACACACACACACACACACACACACATACACACACACACACACACACACACACACACACACACACACACACACACACACACACACACACATACACACACACACACATACACACACACACACACACACACACACACACACACACACACACACACACACACACACATACACACACACACACACACACACACACACACACACACACACACACACACACACACACACACACACACACACAGGCCTTGATGATTGGTCGTCCCTGCAGCAACAGCGCCCACTGGTGGAGGTTTCAGGTTTGCTCATATCAGTATTTATTCATGCAGAATGACCTCATCGGACCCGCCCTCGGCCTCTGATTGGTTCACCAAAGTTAACCCGAGTTTCAGGGTTCAGATCTTCTTTTTTGAAATGTGAAGATAGATGATGGAAGATTGCTGCCGCTGTTAAAATGTAACACGCTAAAGAAAAAGGGTCACGAGCTGTTTTACGTCATCAAAAGTGAAAGAATAAGAATTCATCATCCAGACCTCTGATGATTATGAACACACACGCAGTGAAGGTTTATTATCATACCAGAAGCTTTTTATATAAAGAAACACACGTGTTACTCCAGTTTTATCAATAAGAATTTCACAATCAAGACGATTCAGAATCAATAAAACTGATTGGCTACAGACTTAGAGAATAGTTTAGTAAATCAACTGTGTGAATATGATATTTGTTTGTTTCCTGTAACAAACTCAACCCAAAGAAATCTACATGAAATGAGAAAACTCCTGAATTTGACCCAAGATGATAAAATCACATAATTTTAAATAACGATCACAAAATCATGAAACAATGATGCAAAGTTTAAACTTTTGCTGTTGTTAGCACTAGCATTCTAGCATCAGCATGCTAACATCAGTATGCTTACATTAGCATGCTAACATCAGCATTCTAGCATCTGCATGCTAACATCACTATGCTAACATTAGTATGCTAACATCAGCATTCTAGCATCAGAAAGCTAACATCAGCATTCTAGCATCAGTATGCTAACATCAGCATTCTAGCATCAGTATGCTAACATCAGCATTCTAGCATCAGTATGCTAACATCAGCATTCTAGCATCAGTATGCTAACATCAGCGTTCTAGCATCAGCATGCTAATATCAGAATTCTAGAGTCAGTATGCTAATATCAGCATGCTAACGTCAACATGTTAACATTAGCATGTTAACAGCAGCATGTTAGCATCAGCCTGCTAACATGAGCTAATAAGCATGAAAGATAAAATCATCACCATGGACACACAACGTTTTTATTGACCCATCCGACAGCTTCCTGTACCTGCAGACCATAAAGAAACAAATCATATAAAATAATAATTAATGTGCCAATTAATCAGTTCAACAATATTTTAGCAGCCAAATGTCTGAAAGAAGAAGTGCTCATAAAGAAAAAGAGACCAAAAGCTCACATGCATTTATTAAAGAAAGTGTCAGAGCAACAGCTTCCTGAAGCTGTCAGGGAAATGTACTTTAAAGTACATGGAAATACAATACTTCAGTAAAGTACGAGTACCTCATATCTGTTCTAAAGTACATATCTACTAATGTACTTTGTTATTTCCACTACTGGTAAACACAAAGTATCTGCTGAAGAAAAGACTGGAGGAGTTAAACATACTTCACCTGCTGTAAGCTGGACGCTGCTCCTCACAGTACTTGAAGGAGACGCTCAAAACGATGATGATGATGACGATGATGACGATGATGATGAACACAATGAACACAATATGACCGAAGACAACAACTGAAGAAGAGGAGAGAGAGAGATGAAGATCAGGAGGTCAACGAGTTGAGAAGTATGTTCCTCTTCATCCAGAAGTCCACAATTACTTCAAACCTCAGGTAGTGAAGGTAGTGAAGGTAGAGAAGGTAGAGAAGGTAGTGAAGGTAGTGAAGGTAGAGAAGGTAGAGAAGGTAGTAGAGAAGGTAGTGAAGGTAGAGAAGGTAGAGAAGGTAGAGAAGGTAGTGAAGGTAGTGAAGGTAGAGAAGGTAGAGAAGGTAGTGAAGGTAGTAGAGAAGGTAGTGAAGGTAGAGAAGGTAGAGAAGGTAGAGAAGGTAGTGAAGGTAGAGAAGGTAGTGAAGGTAGTGAAGGTAGTAGAGAAGGTAGAGAAGGTAGAGAAGGTAGAGAAGGTAGTGAAGGTAGTGAAGGTAGTGAAGGTAGAGAAGGTAGTGAAGGTAGTGAAGGTAGAGAAGGTAGAGAAGGTAGTGAAGGTAGTGAAGGTAGTGAAGGTAGAGAAGGTAGTGAAGGTAGAGAAGGTGGTGAAGGTAGAGAAGGTAGTGAAGGTAGTGAAGGTAGTGAAGGTAGAGAAGGTAGTGAAGGTAGTGAAGGTAGTGAAGGTAGAGAAGGTAGAGAAGGTAGTGAAGGTAGTGAAGGTAGAGAAGGTAGTGAAGGTAGTGAAGGTAGTGAAGGTAGAGAAGGTAGTGAAGGTAGAGAAGGTAGAGAAGGTAGTGAATACTTTTACCTTCTGGCGTTCTGGAGACGGGAGCTGGAGCATCTGGTTGAAATGAACATAAAGCACATAAACAACTGTACATAATATCTTACAGTATATAAGTATATAACAGGAGTGAAGGTACAGAAGGAAGCACCTGGTTCCACAGCAGGTCCTCTGCTTGTAGTCGCTGGAGCAACACCAGAAATATTATGAGTTATATACTAGATAATAATAATAAGATGAAACTGATGACACAGTTATAAAAGTCAAATACTGTGCAGAAAACACAATTATGAACTCACCTGAAGCCACAGCAGGTGGACTGGTAGTAACTGGTTTCAATCAGAAATGTTGTGAATTATTTCACAGGTGATGATACATAACACACATAATAAACATCTAGAGATGAGCTGGTGATAATGAAGGAAACCAGTTCTTTATTATTATTTATTATGTTATGTGAAAGCATCTTAAGTTACACAACAGCTCCCTTGCAGGCTCCGCCCCTTCAGCTTCATCAAGGTTGATGTTCACGTGTATGCAGATGATACGAGTTCATACCTTCATGCTCCACGTTAATCACCTGTATTATAATAACGTTAATCATGGTAATAGTTACCTTCAACACCCCCACAGTGCTGAATATGTTCAGTAATGATGTTAATGTGTTAGTAATAATGTTAATAACCTTCATGTTTTAGTAATCATGTTCATATTTACCTCCAACTCCTCCACAGAGGCCTTCACACTGCTCCACAGAGCTGAACATGTTCCCGTTGGACGCTCCGCCTCTGAAGTGGAACCCCTCACACCTGGAGCTCGACACGTTGTAGAAGAAGACGGTGGGCGGGTCCTGAGAGGGCGGGTCCTGAGAGGGCGGGTCCTGAGATGGGGATGGGGGTCTCTGACCGTAGTCCACGGGCCGATAGCAGAGATCTGACGGGACGGAGGAACAGGTTCATGGTGTGTGGCAGACAGGAAGTCATCCTCAGAACATCAGAGAGGTCTCTTACACTTCTCGCTGCAGAGCGCCTCGCAGCCCTCGCGGCTATGGAACGAGTTCCCGTTGGACCCGCATCCGCTGAAGAACCGCTCACAGCTGTAGCTGGTCCGGTTGTAGAAGAACCGGGGCACTCCGGTCCGGCAGCTGCTGAAGGACCCCCGGTCCTCAAAGTCACGGCATCGGAGGACTGGAGGGGAAGAAGAGACTACCTTTACTACCTTCAGTACCTTTACTACCTTCAGTACCTTCTCCACCTTTACTACCTTTACTACCTTCAGTACCTTTACTACCTTCAGTACCTTCTCCACCTTTACTACCTTTACTACCTTCAGTACCTTCTCCACCTTTACTACCTTTACTACCTTCAGTACCTTTACTACCTTCAGTACCTTCTCCACCTTTACTACCTTTACTACCTTCAGTACCTTCTCCACCTTTACTACCTTTAGTACCTTCAGTACATTCTCCACCTTTACTACCTTTACTACCTTCAGTACCTTCTCCACCTTTACTACCTTTACTACCTTTAGTACCTTCAGTACCTTCTCCACCTTTACTACCTTTACTACCTTTAGTACCTTCAGTACCTTCTCCACCTTTACTACCTTTACTACCTTTAGTACCTTCAGTATCTTCTCCACCTTTACTACCTTTACTACCTTCTCTACCTTTACTACCTTCTCTACCTTTACTACCTTCAGTACCTTTACTACCTTCAGTACCTTCTCCACCTTTACTACCTTCAGTACCTTTACTACCTTCAGTACCTTCTCCACCTTTACTACCTTTAGTACCTTCAGTACCTTCTCCACCTTTACTACCTTTACTACCTTCAGTACCTTTAGTACCTTCAGTACCTTCTCCACCTTTACTACCTTCTCTACCTTTACTACCTTCAGTAGCTTTCTGGTTGGATTAATAATCTTAAAATATTTATATTTGCACCAAAAGAAGAGGATAAATGAAGACGATAGCCTTCCTCACGTTGTTACATATAACAGACCATAGACTGCCGTACCACCATCTTGTTTTCTGTATTTAATGCAGACCCATTGAGGTCCTGATCGACACCCCGTTCACGCGCTCACCTTCGTCGCTGCTCTTGGGGTACACGGCGATGCTGGCGCTCGGGTCTCGGGGCCTTGAGAGCCGGCTCCGGTTCAGACAGTCGACCAGCAGACACTCGGCGGAGCCGCTGAGCGGCGTGGACACCACGGCCACGTGGCAGCCCGGTTCTGCCACACAATCCTGCCGGCAGCTCGTCTCGTCCGTGCTCTCCGACAGCCGGATCAGGTTGTAGTTCCCGGAGACGAGGCAGCGAGCCGGATCGAGGCCCCGACCCAGACCGGGCCGGACCGGGAGGACGAAAGCCAGCAGACAGAAGCAGCGCCCAAACAGACGCGTCTCCATCATGGCTGCAGTCCACACGTCTTCCACTCCGAGGGAATGAAAGTTAAACCTGAATTACACCTCACAGCAGCACACATTCCTGTTAAAAGCTGACTTAGAAGTCAGAGAACATCGCCGACATAGCAGGAGAGGGAGTTGCTTTTGGCTTCACATAAAAGGTTCACAGGGCGTGGTATTAAACTCTACCTTTAAATGTCGACCGACCGGAATATTCATTTAATAAAGGTGTCAAACTTCATGCTTATGGCGGTGACTCATTGAAAAAACATCTTTCCTCTCTGAGTTTTGGTTCTTTTAGAACCCAACCCCCCCCCCCCCCCCTCCCCCCCCCCCCCTCCTGAGGGGGCAGACTGAGCGATTGTTGCATAAAACTATAAATCATAGCTTGCGTCATGAAATAGCCCCATTGGGTCTATTAGGTCTAGAGGGTCTAGAGGGTCTATTGGGTCCATTGAGTCCATTGGGTCCATTGGGTCTATTGGGGCTATTAGGTCTAGAGGGTCTATTGGGTCCATTGGGTCTATTGGGTCCATTGAGTCCATTGGGTCTATTGGGGCTATTGGGGCTATTGGGCCTTAATGCAACCTCACCTGAATGTTCTCTGCTCTAAAGCCCTAAACAGCCGAGTGGTTGCGACACACTTTTTAGTTTGGAGAGGACCTTTCCGAGGAAAGGGCCTGACAACAGGGAGGTTTCCAGAAGGCTGAGCGTTCCAGCACGAGCCAATACAACCAGGACGATCTGCCTCTCTGCTTTGTGGACTGAAGCTTTGAGTTTCACGATTTCGACGTCACCATCTTGTGTTCCAGAGAGAAAAACACTTACACAGATTCAGCAAACATTTATTTACAGCGTTTTCAAAATAAAACAATCAGGACGTTTTTTTTGTAGTCACTGTGACCTGATGAGAAAAGATGTCGTTATGAATCATTCAGCTTCCCTTCACAATAAAACTCCTTGAGTTAAAGAGGAGATGTTCAGACGTAAGCTCTGCTGTCTGAGGCCGGAGACGCTCGGTAGATCTTCTGTCCTTCACTCGTGGACGAGAACTTGTATGAGAACTGCCTGCAGGAGGAAACCAGACATTACAACCAAAAACACTGATTGATCATCTTGTAAACAACTCGTACTATGATTCAAACTAGGACTCAAACTAGGATTTAAACTAGGACTCGTACTATGATTCAAACTAGGACTCATACTAGGACTCGCACTAGGACTTGTGCTAGGACTCAAACTAGGACTTAAACTAGAACTCATCGCACTAGAACTGGCACTAGGACTGGTACTGGGACTGGCACTAGGACTGGCACTGGGACTGGTACTGGGACTGGCACTAGGACTGGCACTGGGACTGGTACTGGGACTGGCACTGGGACTGGCACTAGGACTGGTACTGGGACTGGCACTAGGACTGGCACTGGGACTGGTACTGGCACTGGCACTGGGACTGGCACTAGGACTGGTACTGGGACTGGCACTAGGACTGGCACTGGGACTGGCACTAGGACTGGTACTGGGACTGGCACTAGGACTGGTACTGGGACTGGCACTAGGACTGGCACTGGGACTGGTACTGGGACTGGCACTGGGACTCCTGGACACACTGGTTCCTCTACAGCAGCAGTACCCTGCAGACGGGCCGGGCGGCGTCCTCCTGCAGGAGCAGCACAGCAGAGAGCCTCCCAGTACGGCCAGACAGGAAGCGGCCCAGCCCAGGTACAGACCAGTGCCCAGCTCGAACCTGCAGAACCAGAACAGCCTGTTTAAACTCCTTAAATAGTGTAAATGGTACTTAAATCCACAGTTAGAATGTGTTGTGCCAAACAAAAAGAAAAGGGAAACCATCTCCATGAAGTATTCCATCAAAGGATTTCATTTGTGATGACTTTCTGGGTCGATTTGGATTCACAAAATAAAACAACTCACATTTGAGGATCAATAACTTTAAATACAATCAATAATATTAGAAGTAATTTCTACGTTTTGTCCCAACAAGTCATATTCTATACATCCTTTATCATCCTCTTCTCTGGGTCGGGTCTCGGGGGCAGCACCCTGTACTCCTGCAGCACCCTGTACTCCTGCAGCACCCCGTACTCCTGCAGCACCCTGTACTCCTGCAGCACCCCGTACTCCTGCAGCACCCTGTACTCCTGCAGCACCCTAAACTCCTGCAGCACCCCGTACTCCTGCAGCACCCTGTCCTCCTGCAGCACCCCGTACTCCTGCAGCACCCTGTACTCCTGCAGCACCCCGTACTCCTGCAGCACCCCGTACTCCTGCAGCACCCTGTACTCCTGCAGCACCCCGTACTCCTGCAGCACCCTGTACTCCTGCAGCACCCTGTACTCCTGCAGCACCCTGTACTCCTGCAGCACCCCGTACTCCTGCAGCACCCTGTACTCCTGCAGCACCCCGTACTCCTGCAGCACCCTGTACTCCTGCAGCACCCTGTACTCCTGCAGCACCCTGTACTCCTGCAGCACCCTAAACTCCAGCAACAAAGTCCAACTCGTGTCCTGGAACTTGTTTCCAGAGCTGGTGCTGTGCCAGATAGATAAAAAAATCTACTTAACTATCATTGATTGGATTAAATCAATTAACTAAAATCAAAGGAATCAAAGGAACCACTGACCGGACTCCTCCGTGAAGCGGGTCGTAGAACTCATGGATCACTCTGGCAGCAAACCAGGACACTGCAGTCAGAGTGAAGACACCTGAGGAAGGGAACCACATGAGGATGTGAGGACATGAGGACGTGAGGACATGAGGATGTGAGGACATGAGGACGTGAGGACATGAGGATGTGAGGACATGAGGACATGAAGCTGATATCTGATACCAGCTGAGAGGCAGATCAATAACTCCATGAGCTCCCTCACCAGACAGGATGAACAGGACTCCTCCGCTCAGGGCGAGCTGGTCCTTGAGGCGCTCAGAGGTTCTGCCGATCCGAGTGCACCTGAGTCCCAGAACGGAGACGATGATGGAGGCCAGACCGACCAGCAGGGACATGACCATCAGAGCCCTGCAGGCCTGCAGGTGAGCTGCAGACAGGTCATGCATTCACTTATTGATGTATTCACTTATTCATGTCTTCATGTATCTCCCGAAACCACATTATGGATGGATGGATAGAAACCAGCCAATCAATCAACCAACCAACCCACCCTAACATCTGATCCGCTTGATAAGCAAGGTGCATCATGGGAACTCACCCGGCAGCCCGAGCACCGTCTTGAAGCGGCTGCACTGGATGGATCCCATCGACGTGGCGACGCAGCTCATCCACAGACCCTCAAACTGCCGCTGGCTGGTGCTCACCGACTCCTGCTGACTCCTCACCTTCCACACCTGGGAGGAGGTGCAGCTGGACTGCAGGCACCAGGACGCTACGCCCAGAAGCAGACCGGCCACCTGCAGGCCCACCGCCATGCTGCTCCGCCTCCACCTGGAGAAGCCTGGAGAAGTCTGGAGAAGCCTGGAGACACCTGGAGGCACAACTGGAGAAGCCTGGAGAAGACTGGAAACTCCTGAAGGCAGCTAGAAACACAGCAGGAAGTCAACAACAGAGTCAACAACAAGCTCCTCCCTGTGGGGTTCCTCAAGGTTCTGTTGTGGATCCTTCATGTTTTTTGTTCACACACGATGTGAGTTTCAGAGTTATGTTTATGGACCACATGAGACTCTGATCCTCGTACCTTAACACAGACACACACACACACACACACACACACACACACACTCACACACATTTCAAACTAAATTGTGAAATAAAGGAAATATCCGTGTTCTTATCTCTTCGCTTCGTTTCAAGACTTTTAGCTTTTAGTGATTCATTCTGATTCTTCATGAAGAACCGTAAATCCATCCAGACCGCAGTATAAATACACACACACGCAGTAAAAATACACACACACGCAGTATAAATACACACACACGCAGTATAAATACACACACGCAGTATAAATACACACACACGCAGTATAAATACACACACGCAGTATAAATACACACACACGCAGTATAAATACACACACACGCAGTATAAATACACACACACGCAGTATAAATACACACACGCAGTATACGTCTTATTATAGATGTAGGTATAGTACATCCTCAGTGAACTTCTTACCTTCTGGTTCTTCTCTGCAGCCGTTTGTCCGGTTAGTTCCAGTGAAGCGGTCTGGACCTGGTCTCAGTGAACCTGGTCTCATGAAGCGGGTCTGGACCTGGTCTCATGAAGCGGTCTCAGTGAACCTGGTCTCTTGAAGCGGTCTCAGTGAACCTGGTCTCTTGAAGCGGTCTCAGTGAACCTGGTCTCTTGAAGCGGTCTCAGTGAACCTGGTCTCATGAAGCGGTCTCAGTGAACCTGGTCTCTTGAAGCGGTCTCAGTGAACCTGGTCTCTTGAAGCGGTCTCAGTGAACCTGGTCTCTTGAAGCGGTCTCAGTGAACCTGGTCTCATGAAGCGGTCTCAGTGAACCTGGTCTCATGAAGCGGGTCTGGCTCTGAGGGGTCAGTGACCCAGCGATCCGGCGCTGAACACACGTTGACATGAACTGCAGGTTGACCTCTCCTGGAGGCGCCTGGTGGAGTCTGACCAGCAGAGGGCGCCGCACAATGAGGAGGATGAGGAAATAATAAAATGTCTTTGTTCATTCTCATGTGTTTCATAGTCAAATGTGCTATGAAATTAAAAAATGAATACACATAAATTATTTAGTATTATTTTCTAAATTCTCAAACAGTTAATTATTATTATTATCAGGTCCAGTGACTCCGTTCTGTGTGTGTGTGTGTGGACTTTAAACTGTCTGCTTATCAAACTTCATGTTTATCAGGTAAATGTTCAAGTTAAAGACAAAACTAAAAACCTTTAAAACTCTCAAAGTTCAGAAAAAAATATTTTACAGACTCAATCAGGACTGAAAATATTCATAAACGTACTTAAAGATCAGTCATTTTTAAAAATATATAAAAATGAAGATAATCTGGATTTTGTTTGTTTTCCCTGACCGCTGTGAAGGGGGCGGGGCTTAGAGGGAAGCTGATGACATCATGAGTAAATAAACAGACTCGCTTTACATTATTTTTGTTTTATTTGAAAGAAAGCAGAAAGAAACGACTTCATCTCATTTTTAGAGAGAAAGTGATGTGAATTTAATATTTAATTTGTATTAAAGCCTTAAATTAATTGTTTAATTCTTAATAGTTTAACGATAGAGATTATTTCTCTGAATAATAAACAGACGAGAACAAAAAACAGTCAAAGAGAAAAACAATAAGGTTTATTATCTGAATAATTGCAACACATGATGATTGTTTATAAATACGAACGTGAGTCTCCCGGTGGCTCGGCTTCTGTACATTTATACATCTTTACACGATTTCCCAGCAGCCCCGGAGTTCCAGCGTCCTACACGGCTCCGCCCCCTCCGTTAGCTCCGCCCCCTCCGCTTCTCAGGTCGTGCCAGCGCTTCACAAAAGGTTCTCGGTTCTTCCAGATCTGCTCGTGACCGAACAGGATGTACCAGCTGATGAGGGAACAGAGAGCATGATGGGAAGTTACACCCCTCCACCAATCACAGACCTTCTTCATCATCATCATCATACAGGCGCCAGCTGAAGTCATAACCACCAGACTCCATTGATGAAAACACTGATTTGAGGACTCTGGTGTTTGTGCGTTCAGACTTTAAAGGTTCGGTTCTTTGCTGGAACACAAACTTCCTGAACGCCTCCATTGAGTCATGTGACTCACATTCCAAACAAGGCTCCGCCCAGATGAGCCGCGTGGTCGAAGAACTTCCATCCCATAATCACACCGGCCGTGTCCATGGCGACGATGGCCTTCAGCGCCTGCAGACAGAGAGAGAGGATGAGATCGCTGCTGTCAGTCAGGCAGGGGCGGGTCAGGGGGCGTGGTCGGGGCGGGTCAGGGGGCGTGGTCGGGGCGGGTCAGGGGGCGTGGTCGGGGCGGGTCAGGGGGCGTGGTCGGGGCGGGTCAGGGGGCGTGGTCGGGGCGGGTCAGGGGGGCGTGGTCGGGGCGGGTCAGGGGGCGTGGTCGGGGCGGGTCAGGGGGCGTGGTCGGGGCGGGTCAGGGGGCGTGGTCGGGGCGGGTCAGGGGGCGTGTCTTACATTGGCGGCGCTGAAGGTGAACATGGGGAGGAAGATGACGGCCAGCTTGGCTTCAGGCATCTTGGTGCAGACGGCGGCCAGGACGGCCATGATGGCTCCGGACTGAGGACACAACACAGACGGGTCATGGACCAGAACCTTCAGTCATAGTCCACCAGTTGTTCCATTACAGCTGGTTCTGGTCTGAGTGGTTCTGGTCCAAGTGGTTGTGGTCCAAGTGGTTCTGGTCCCAGTAGTTCTGTTCTAAGTGGTTCTGTTCTAAGTGGTTCTGGTTCTAAGTAGTTCTGGTCCCAGTAGTTCTGGTCCCAGTAGTTCTGGTCTCAGTAGTTCTGGTCTCAGTAGTTCTGGTCCCAGTAGTTCTGGTCTGACTTACGGCTCCCAGAGACGGGCCGAACCTCCCGGTGGCCGTCTTGCACACATAACTGAAGAACGTAGAAACAACACCTGAAACAGAAAAGATCAGAGTAAACTTCAACAACACAACAACACACAGACAGACAGGTGTGTGTGTGCAGACAGACAGGTGTGTGTGTGCAGACAGGCAGGTGTGTGTGTGCGCAGACGGACCTGCAGACAGGTACACGGCCAGGAACTGCTCTCGGCCCAGCATGGACACGGCGCTGGAGGAGAAGCTCCACAGAACGTACATGTTGGCGGCCATGTGGAAGAAGGAGAAGTGGCTGAAGGTGGAGAGCAGCATGGGAGAGCACAGCGTCTCTGAGGGGAGAGGAACAGGCAGACAGGCAACAGTCAGACAGACTGGCAACAGTCAGGCAGACTGGCAACAGTCAGGCAGACAGGCAACAGTCAGACAGACTGGCAACAGTCAGGCAGACAGGCAACAGTCAGACAGACTGGCAACAGTCAGGCAGACTGGCAACAGTCAGACAGACTGGCAACAGTCAGGCAGACTGGCAACAGTCAGACAGACTGGCAACAGTCAGGCAGACAGGCAACAGTCAGGCAGACAGGCAACAGTCAGACAGACTGGCAACAGTCAGGCAGACTGGCAACAGTCAGACAGACTGGCAACAGTCAGGCAGACTGGCAACAGTCAGACAGACTGGCAACAGTCAGGCAGACTGGCAACAGTCAGACAGACTGGCAACAGTCAGACAGACTGGCAACAGTCAGGCAACAGTCAGAACAACAGCAGTCAGACAACCGTCTGTCAGCAACAGACTCACTGGACGCCGGGTTGGAGGTGAAGTATTTCATCATGGAGCGCTGCAGAGCCGGAACCCTCCAACAGCAGAACACGATGGCGTTAGCAGCAATGATCCCTGGGAAAAGAGACTAACACTATGAATCCAGATCATTACACGACGCTCATGGGACTGAAGGGGAATCCAGGTTCTGGATGTTAAAGGTGACGTCGTCTCACCTGTGACCGTCTTCTGACCCTCGCTCAAGCTGTTCCACCATTGGTTGATCTGAAACACAAACAGCCAATCAGGGCTCGGCCTGTGGATCACACCCGGTACCAGCCTCAGACCCGGTACCAGTCTCAGACCCGGTACCAGTCTCAGACCCGGTACCAGCCTCACACCTCACACCCGGTACCAGCCTCACACCCGGTACCAGCCTCACACCTCACACCCGGTACCAGCCTCACACCCGGTACCAGCCTCACACCTCACACCCGGTACCAGCCTCACACCCGGTACCAGCCTCAGACCTCACACCCGGTACCAGCCTCAGACCCGGTACCAGCCTCAGACCTCACACCCGGTACCAGCCTCAGACCCGGTACCAGCCTCAGACCCGGTACCAGCCTCAGACCCGGTACCAGTCTCAGACCCGGTACCAGTCTCAGACCCGGTACCAGCCTCACACCCGGTACCAGCCTCAGACCCGGTACCAGCCTCACACCTCACACCCGGTACCAGCCTCACACCCGGTACCAGCCTCAGACCTCACACCCGGTACCAGCCTCAGACCCGGTACCAGCCTCACACCCGGTACCAGTCTCAGACCCGGTACCAGTCTCAGACCCGGTACCAGCCTCACACCCGGTACCAGCCTCACACCCGGTACCAGCCTCACACCTCACACCCGGTACCAGCCTCACACCCGGTACCAGCCTCAGACCTCACACCCGGTACCAGCCTCAGACCCGGTACCAGCCTCACACCCGGTACCAGCCTCAGACCCGGTACCAGCCTCACACCTCACACCCGGTACCAGCCTCACACCCGGTACCAGCCTCACACCCGGTACCAGCCTCAGACCCGGTACCAGCCTCAGACCTGACGGCTCACCTCTTTGCGGACGTCTCCTCGTTTCTGAGGTCGCAGCTTCTCCAGCCAATCGGCTCGGACCTCGTGGAAGTAGCTGTCGACTCGAGACTTGAGAGACTCGTACTGCCAGATGGCCGCCGAGCCGAAGGAGCAGCCTGTAAACTGAGATGGAGTTAACGCCCGTCTGTGAGCTCGCCGGTGACAAACAGACACACAACAGTGAGACAACAACAACAAGAGAACAACAGCAAGAGAACAACAGACAGACAACAGACAGACAACAGCTGGACATGTACAGCAACAGTCAGACACATACAACAGGCGTAGACAGACAACAAGAGTCAGAAACACAACAACGTCCGCAGCAACAGGTAAACGTCTCCACCTTACCCCCACGGTGAAGACCAGCGGTCTGAAGAGCCGGCCAAAGGCCCGGGGCGAGGTGGGCGGAGCCCGGTGCTTCGCGTGGGGGGCGGGGGCCCGGCGCTGGGCCAGAGCCTCCGAGGCCTCCGCCTGGGGGGGAACCAGCTGCTCCACCTTCTTGGGCTCTGGTTTCTTGACGGCTTTCTTGAAGCCGCACCGCTGCTGGAGGCTGTGAGGACACCTGGTGGACCAACGGGACCGTTCAACAACAGAGAACACCTGAGCTACGCTAGCTACCCAGCTAATGTTGTGTTAGCAACCCAGCTAATGTTACTTTAGCGAGTTAGTGTTATCTGGTGTGTTAGCAACCCAGCTAATGTTAGAGACATAAAGAGAAACACAAAGAGACACAATACTAACAGAGACACACAGAGCTAACACACACACACAGACACATATAGCTAACAGAGCTAACACACACAAACACACACACAAACACACACACACACACACAGACACATATAGCTAACAGAGCTAACACACACACATAGACACAGACACATATAGCTAACAGAGCTAACACACACACACAGACACATATAGCTAACAGAGCTAACACACACACACACACAGACAGACACATATAGCTAACAGAGCTAACACACACACAGACACATATAGCTAACAGAGCTAACACACACACACACACACACACACACACACACACACACACACACACACACACATATAGCTAACAGAGCTAACACATAGACACAGACACATATAGCTAACAGAGCTAACACACACACACAGACACATATAGCTAACAGAGCTAACACACACACACAGACACATATAGCTAACAGAGCTAACACACACACACACACACACACACACACACACACACACACACACACACACAGACAGACACATATAGCTAACAGAGCTAACACACACACACACAGACACATATAGCTAACAGAGCTAACAGACACACATATAGCTACCGAGCAAACACACACACACACACACACACACACACACACACACACACACACACACAGAGCTCACAGACACACACAGAGCTAACAGAGCTAACAGCGCAAACTCCAATCAGCGGACGACTTCCGGTCAGTTCCCCGGAACAGAGCCCCTCTCCCTGGCTGTGCTCACTGACCTGTCCCCCCTCGCGGAGCTCCGTAAAGCATCGTGTCCGCTCCGCGCGAGCAAAACCGCACAGCTCCTCCACGCCATGACGCCGCTGACCCGCAGCGCGGCCACCACTACCGGGGCGGCGCGGCGGCGGACAGCGGGGCCACAGCGACCCCTGGAGGACGGAGGCGTAAAATTATTTATATTTAAAATAAAAAGTGATTACTTTGTATGTATTATAAATTACAATACAATTCCTGTATTTCCATTACTTCACTTTTCTTTCTTTCTATTTTAAATATTTTCAAATTTGACTCATATTTTGGGGATTTCTTCTAATATCTTTTCCGATATTTTGCCCCTGCTTTCTCTCTACTGAGCTCGTTCAGGCGCTAAATGTTTTGCCTGTTGGACTAAAATAAAAACTCAGAGTGAAATTGATGCGATTTATTGAAAAGTTTTCCGTCCACAAAGAATAAAATGCTTCACAAGTGTTAGTGAGAAGTTTCCTACTAAAGAGATTAAAATATTACAGACAATAGAGACCATGATGACACACCTCCCCAGGTAACAATGCAGCCCCGCCCACTTTCTGTACACCTGATTTCCTCATCTGAGATCATGTTTTGTCTGAATAAAGATCATTTTTTGCTGAGCAGTAGAACAAAGCAAAGCATCATGGGAGCTGAGAATGAAATCAAACAATAAAGATCAGAGTCCTCTGTTATAAACGCGTTTATGTTTTTATGCATTTTACTTTGTAGGAGGGCGCAGAGGGGCGTGTCATCACTTACCAAAATAAAAGCATAATGAACAAATTAAACATCAAAATAGCACCAACATTAATTTCATGCTAAATAAATACTCTGATGACATTTACAGTAAAAATAGAAAACGGTTGAGTTCCAATATATTTACAAATATCAGAGAGACGATGCAGAACCAGGAACGGTACCAGGACTAGAACCAGAACCAGAACCGGAACCAGAACCAGGACCGGAATCAGGACCAGAACCGGAACCGGAACCAGAACCAGGACCAGAATCAGAACCAGGACCAGAACCGGGACCGGAACCGCGACCAGGACCAGGACCAGAACCAGAACCAGGACCAGAACCGGGACCGGAACCGCGACCAGGACCAGGACCAGAACCAGAACCAGGACCGGAACTAGGACCAGAACCGGAACCAGGACCAGGACCGGAACCAGAACCAGAACCAGGACCGGACAGGGACCTTGTCTCTTAGCTTTGACACTGAAGCTGAAGAACATGAATGACGACGTTCAGTTGAAGTCGTCAGAAAGAAAACTGGAACAAAAGCACGTTTCAAGGTTTAATGTCAAACATTTCACAGCTTCTCACTCGATTGGCTCGTTAACGGGAGGCTGACGGACCAATGACATGCAGCCGCCGCCCCAACTAAAACCTGCCGGCTGCATCGCAGGATGTGACGTAATCTTTTTAAAATTATTTTCAAAATAAATTTCATCCAGATCAAACTGAGCGAATGAGAGTTTGACATTTGGGAGATGAACGTGAGACTTTTCAGAAATGTAGATTTTCCTGTAGATTTCAGTTCGTGGATCAGAAGTGATTCAAACTGGGAGGAACCATGACGGGAAGCCATTACTGTTAGAGAGTTATTGATCTCAGTTATTGATCCAATTTGAACCACGATAGTCTGAAGGATGATCACATGCTAGAATATATCTCTATTTTATATTTAACATCCTTTCTGGTTTGTTTTGACCTTTCACACAGAAGGAGAATATTGATTAATTAATATGAAAGCAACATTGGTTGATTGGTTGGTTGATTGATTGGTTTGTTAATTGGTTGGTTGATTGGTTGGCTGATTGGTTAATTGTTTGATTGATTGATTGGTTGGTTGGTTGGTTGGTTGGTTGATTTGTTAATTGATTGGTTGGTTGGTTGATCTGTGACGTTATCTTGAACATGACAGTCTCTCCTCTCAGAGACACACCAAAGAGTCTCTTCCTGACCGTCGTCTCAGGCTCTGCATGAGGAGGAAGAGGAGGCTCCTCCTCCTCTTCCTCACTCCCTCATGCAGACGCTGCACCTCCCGATGCTCTCCCTCTGCTGCCGGCCCTCGGTCAGCGTGGTGGAGGTGCCGTGGTCGAGCTCGGAGGCCGTCGTCTCCACCCGCGTCAGCCAGAAGCTGTAGATGTTGGCGAAGTAGTGGCAGGTTCCTCGGGGCCCCTGGCACTCCACGAAGGGCTGGGCCCTGAAGTCCGTCAGGCAGCTGCCCGACGACGTCAGAGACTGGCCGCCGCCCTCGTCGCCGGCTCCCGTGTGCTGCGACGCAACCAGGAAGTGACATCATCAACACCGTGAGCAGGACAGACAGAAGCGTTCCAGCTGAGAGTTTACCGAACAACAGGAAGTACACCGGGTACTGCAGTGGGAGTATTAGCAGTTTCATGAAGTATTAGTGGTAGTATTGCCTTTGGTCTAGTACGTGCTAGCGGAAGTGGTATTAGCAGTAGTAGATATTTTAGTAGTAGGCATGTCTTGCAGTAGTAGAAGTATTGTAATAGTAGAAGTAGTATTACAGTATTAATAGTAGTAGTGTCAGTAGCACCATCATCAGTAGCAGTACTGTAGTCGTAGTAGTACTAGTAGGAGTATAATTAGTAGCAGCATCATTATCAGTAGCAGTACAGTAGTCGTAGTAGTACCAATATTTTTAGGACTGCAGTAACAGTAGTAGTAGTATAGTCAGTAGCACCATTAGCAGTACTGTGGTAGTAGTAAAGATAGTATAATAGTACTGTAGTAGTCGCAGTAGTAGTAGCAGTAGTAGTAGTAGTAGTAGTAGTAGTAGTAGTAGTAGTAGTAGATAGTATAACAGTGTTCATAGTACTTGTAGTACCCCCTGCACAGTGTAGTAGTACTTGTAGTACTCCCTGCAGTACCCACCATGAGGAAGGAGTACCCCGTCCACAGGCTCCTCCAGCGGGGGGGGCACGCCGGCTGGCCGGCCGTCTGGCTGTGCAGAGCCACCGGGGAGGACGGCGCCTCGCACACGGCGCAGCGGCTGATGTGTTCCTCGATGGAGGCCCCGCCCACCGGGACGCTGGGGACGGCGGCCGTCGTCGACAGCCAATAGGATTTGTCGTTCCGGCTGGCGTAGGAGCATTTTCCCATGTTGCAGGAGGAGAACGGCATCGTGGAGAAGACCCGCATGCAGGACCCGGCCTGACCTGCACACAGGGAGAGCATCCACAGCGCGCTGCTTTATTCCTGGAGCATCTTATTGACACTCAATGTTGCTGGTTCCTTTATTCTCTGAAACATCAGAGGAAGAAGGAACTAACTGAACTGAAGACAAACTCCATAAACTCCTCCAATAGGGACACGGGATTATAACGACGTACAAAGTCAACGTTTACATGAGAACGAGGAGAAATGTGTTGAACTTGTGTGTCAAACAGACGATCGATGGAGAGATTCTTCTGTCGTCGCTGAAGTCGTTGAATCAGAAATGAAGGAAAACAATATTGTATCCGTGCAGAACTCTACGATACGTCGTATTGGTACACAAACCAGATGAAGCTATTTGTTTGTGTATATAAATATAAAACACACTGCCATATTTTCACCTGTATGAACCTGCTACATTGTTAGCATAGCTTAGCACTGATCGAACCAGACTCCATTAAAAAAACAAGCGTTTCAAAAGTTTTAATGCTTGTCGAGAACAAACAAAAGTTGAATTCAGAGTTTTAACAAAGCGGCATCGTCATGTCGTTGTTTCGGCAGCGTTTTGTCCCATTAAAGGAAAGCTGAACAGTTTATTTGGGGTTCGTAGAAGCTGCAGTGAACACAGCCTTCCTGGATATCTGAGACTTCCTCCACATAAACAAACCAGCAATAGAGGTTGTTTCAGACATACTCGTACAGTATATGTGTATAATATGTGTATAATATATGTACCCAGGTCCTGAGTGTGGGCCTTCTCCTGGCCCTCCAGGTACAGCAGACTGTATCCGACCCAGAGGACCCTCATGTCGCGTGGACAGGAGGGAACAGCCTTCGATTGGCTGTGCAACACCAACAAGAAGCCAGAGTTCAAGTTTTTGTTTGGTCCACGAGGGCCGCGGTCACCGATTGGTCCAGGATCACCTGACACAGCAAAGACCACAGGTAGGTACATCAACAAAACCAAACCCACACAGGTGATACACAACAATGTGACTCCAGCAGCGAGTCAGAGAGACAGACGGGTCCAGGTCTCACCTTTGGCTCCCACGACGCCGCGCTTCCCCGGCCGGCCTGGCTCTCCTCGGCCTCCATCTGGACCCGAGGGCCCCTCGGGGCCTATTGGTCCCTCGCACCCGATCTCCCCCTTCCTACCTGGAACACATCGTCAATCACCTTCATGACCAGAACAAAACTGATGTTTGTAGTTCTGGATTTGATTTCATTGGGATGACTTTGGGTGGGATCGGTTCTTCGGAGCAGAGAGGAGGATCAGGTCTGGATGGGACGCGATGAAGGTCACCATGACCTGGACCACGGACTGTGTCTCACCTTTGGGTCCTGTCCGGCCGGTTTCTCCCTGGACGCCGACATCTCCATCCAGACCGTCGGGGCCGGGGGGTCCTGGGGGACCCGGCATCGCGGGAGGGTAAGTAGGACAAGATGAGACTCGTCCCACCTCGCCCTTTGGACCCACCGGTCCAGTGGATCCCTTTGGTCCTGGTGGTCCATCGGGACCGGTGCAGCCTCTAGAACCCCGATTACCAGGCAGTCCCATCAGACCAGAAGACCCCCGCAGACCTGATCACACACACAGATGAAGCCGAGCTCATGAAAGGCAACAGGTATGCTTTGGATTTGGAGTTTAGCATCTGCAAAGATTGAAAGAAACGACAGTCTGAACCTTTCACTCCCGTATTTCCTGGGATCCCTGGCAGTCCATCGGGCCCCTGAGGTCCTTGTAGGCCCCCTGGCCCCTGGCAACCTGTGTCCCCGTTGTCCCCATCGTCCCCAGGTACTGGAGGGTTCTGACCCGGATCCCCCATCTCACCAGCACACCCTTAAACACCAAACAAAGTTCGGAGGTCATCCAGTGTGATCTATGTGTTGAAGTTGTCTGAACCCAGAAGTGAAAGCCTCACCTGGCTCTCCATCTGGTCCAGTAGGACCAGGATCTCCAGCAGGTCCTGGGATCGGAGCTTTGCAGTCTGGTCCGGGTTCACCTGGAGGTCCCGAATCCCCTGGCGGTCCTACGACACATAAAGAGCCTTCAGTCCAACTGCTGGGTCCCTGCTGGTCTGTCCCATGCTGACCCTGACACACTGTTACTGACCTTTGGCCCCTGGGGGTCCCGTGGGCCCCGGAGGGCCGTTCTGGGATGAACCCATCGGTCCCGGGGGACCCGGAGGACCTTTATCGCCTGGAAGACCAAGACAACCAGGAGCACCCGATTGCCCCAGACCTGAACAGAGACACGCCGCTGATGACTCAACTTTATACAAAACTTAATTGAAGTCTCATGAACGTCTGGAACCAAAGTTTAATGAGTTTCCACACAAACAGGATTCTGCTGTAAAACCACCATCAATAAAAACCACAGACTAGGGTGGACATGAACATTATTTAGATTATTAATAATCAATGATACGAAACAGACATTTCGGTCCCTAACTTTAATCGTTATGTATTTTTTTTTACAGAATTCAGTTTGTTGTTTTTCATTACTTATCACGTCTCCACCTGCAGACATTCAGAAGTACATAACGAATCTGACCAAATTCACAACACCGCAGCTTAGTTGGGCCTTTTTTATATGTAAGATAAGATAAAATAATGTTTGTTAGTGGGGAAATGAAAAGTAAAGAAGAATACAGTCGCGATAATAAATAGACGGAGTAAAACCAGTGTATGAAAAGTATTTGAATCTTTTATATATTGCACCAGATGATGAGCGTAATTAAAGTGGCCAAAGAGATTAAAGTGTTAAAGTGTTGAAGTGTTAAAGTGTTGAAGTGTTAAAGTGTTGAAGTGTCCGTGGTCCACTGAGAGCTCAGCTGGTCGTGCAGCCTGGCGGCAGCAGGAAGGAAGGACTTCCTGTGAATACATGAGGAGATGAACGGACTCGTACCTCTGGTCCCCATGTCGCCCTTCACTCCCTTCAGTCCGTCCAGTCCGTGAAGGCCGAGCGGTCCAGGAGGACCTGACGCACCAAAAACATCCACGAAATTAATCTCACGCGTGTGAACTGAAATATGTACAGGATTCATACGCTGATGGGAAACCTGGGAAAATGGTTATTCCCAGGCCTGGAAAAGTCCTTCAAAAGAAATCCTTAAAGTTGTATAAAAGTGGTGTAAATGTGTTATATTCATGTGTTCATTTAGTTTAAATAATAAATCTGCTTTTAAAAGAAAGAGGCTCAACATATCAGCAGCATACATACAGGCATCTATATAAATGTTTATTCTTTTAATAAACTATTGTCTCTCATTCATTTGAGTCATTTAAGGTTTACTGTATGCTTTGAATCCTCATTGTTAGTTTAAATACTACATTTTATCACTTTTACTGTTTACACACACATTTCACACAATGTTTGCTCATGGACATTTAGTTTAAAGTCATGGAAAATTGGTTAAAAGTCATGAAAACTGGTTAAAAGTCATGAAATCTATTGGCCACAATGTGCAACCCTGAAAGTAAGTAAAATAAACAACGGTAGAAAACTGTAAATCTTTCTGTATCGCCGCCTCACAGGAACAACTCATCTGGAGCTTTTATTTTGACAGGAGGAGGAGTCAGGTGACCAGACATTGTGTGCTGGGTTCTCAAGGTGATCCGGATCGAGGTGGGGTCTGGACTGTATAATGTGTTCGTCAGGTATCCGGAGAAGCGGCGTCACAAGTTTACAAGTGACCTCTCCTGCTCCTTTGAAGGATATTAGAGTTAAAGAAGTCACATGACAGCAGTCTGGGGTTCAGCTCTGACCTGGAAGTCCCAGGAAGCCGAGAGGTCCTGGAGGCCCATCAGCACCTGCTTCACCAGGAAGACCTGGAAGACCGGACCGGCCTCTGGGACCCGAGGGACCGACCACACCTGGAA
Organism: Clinocottus analis; assembly: GCF_023055335.1. NCBI lineage: Eukaryota > Metazoa > Chordata > Actinopteri > Perciformes > Cottidae > Clinocottus > Clinocottus analis. Next base: position 487,790 of record NW_027175931.1, on the reverse strand, counting down.
TGAACCAGACAGGCAGACAAGTAAAGAGTCTTGGTTCAGGTCCTATGACTTCATGTTACAGAAACAAGGTGTAAAGACTTGATGCGGTCCAGGTGGGCTTCTGTACCTGGTGGACCCAGTTCCCCCTGATGGCCTGGATCTCCTTTGCATCCTCTTTGTCCTGGAACCCCGAGGAAACCGGGTCTTCCAGGAATTCCTTGAGGTCCAGGCGGTCCTGAGAGAGACAAACAGCTGATTCACCAATAAACTCGCCTTCATTAAAATCACAGTCACGCTGCTGATTGTCTTCATTCTGAGTTTCTCTGCAGCTGAACCAGAACCAGGTCCTCACCTTGGGGCCCCAAGTCTCCAAAAGGCCCCTCGTCTCCAGGAGGACCAGAACAACTAACGGAGTCTCCTTTATCACCTGAAGCATCACACATGGAGAAAAAAGCAAGATGTCTTTCCGTGCTTCATGCATGAAAGGTTCCAAAAGTCTCGGTGAAGGTGTTCGGGGTTAGTTGATACCTTTGGATCCAGTACATCCTTGGTGGCCGGGTTCTCCATCCTTTCCTGGACAGCCCGGATCACCCTGCGGCCAAAATAGATCAATATTTCTGAATATTTGACAAAATAAGCAGAAAAGATTCTGGTTGTTTGGTAAAATAAAAATAAAAGTCTTCTATCTTACCGGATCTCCGGTCTCCCCTGGGAAGCCGATGAATCCGGTTGGTCCGGGGCCTCCAGGTGATCCTGAAGGCCCCGGTGGTCCGTCGGGCCCAGGTGGTCCCAGAAGTCCTATGGCGCCTACGGGTCCGTTGACGCCCTGACACCCCAGCTTACCAGGAGGACCTTGGAAACCTTTATTTCCTGTAGAGAGTGAATTTAATGTTAAAACGCTCACCGCAGGATCCACTCACACATCACAGAGGCATGCAGGGCATCATGGGAAGTTTTTTTATGGGGTTCAGTTCTGCTGCTATTATTGTTATTGTCTATGCTTCATGTGTTGAAGCTGCATTCTCTCTCCTGACCACCAGGGGGCAACTCCTCTGGTTGTATAGAAGTCTATGCTTCATGTGTTAAAGCTGCATTCTCTCTCCTGACCACCAGGGGGCGACTCCTCTGGTTGTATAGAAGTCTATGCTTCATGTTTTCACAAACCAAGAATAGACATCATAACTGACCTCGTGGTCCAGGAAAGCCGTTGGTTCCAGGGGGTCCATCTTTCCCTCTGTCTCCTTTGATGGGGACGCCCTTGGTCTCTCCTGGAGGCCCCGGGGCCCCTTTACAGCCTGCAGGGGACACACATGGGTTCATCCCGGTCCAGTAGTAGTAGTACAAGAGTGGAACTATAGTAGTTCTATAGAGTTACTCTCACAGTGTTGTAGGAGAACCGAGTACCTTTCTCTCCTTTCCGACCTTCACATCCTGGACCTCCGTCTCGTCCGTTGGATCCTCTCTCCCCCTGCCTCCCCAGGGGTCCGAGGGCCCCGGTCCGTCCAGGGGCCCCCGGCCCTCCGGCCTGGCCCTGCGGCCCCATCGGACCTAAAATAGGCGGTTAGTATTTCTGTGAACCAGTAATCAGGAAACATTTAAACTCATGTGTTTTGGTTACCTGTCTGACCGCAGAGCCCGGGCAGTCCAGAGTCTCCACCGGGCCCAGAGGGGCCCTGGGGCCCCGGGTATCCTGAGAAACCTGGAGAGCCTGGTTTTCCTTGAGGGCCTTGAGGGCCATAACCTGGAGTACCCTCCTGCCCGATCTCACCTTTCTCCCCAGAAAAACCTGAACATGAATATGATATGATGAGTAAATCTATGCAGGGTGAAGTAAAGTGACGAAAAATTATGTGACGTTAACAAAAGAGAAGTGAAATAAGTAAATACAGTGAAATAAGTAAAGTGAAGTAAAGTATAATTAGCGTCTTTAGGAGCCAGATTTTACCTGGTGGCCCTATGGGTCCTTGAGGGCCGAAAAGGCCACTGGCACCAGGTTTCCCTGCGTCACAGAAGTCAGATTTGGGCCCCTGGGGGCCAGTTCTACCAGGGGCCCCATCTTGTCCTCTCTGGCCCTCAACTCCGGGGCCCCCTGCCAGACCCGGGAGTCCTGGACATACACAGGAAATAATTCTCAACATATAAATTTACATTTGACCATTTTTGGGAACTCATAATTATTTAAAAACTAAATCCAGTTGTAGTTTTGTTTTATTCATTTATTGATATTCAGGTCCAGTACTTCACCTTTTAGTCCACTGACGCCAGGGAGGCCGGGGACTCCTTTAGGTCCCTGGGAGCCCAGACGTCCCGGGAAGCCAATGGGTCCCGAGGGCCCAACATCAGACTCACCTGCTGGGCCCCTGAGTCCAAAAGAGCCTGGGAGCCCCGGAGAACCTGGTGAACATAATGACAAAGCTTTAAAGTCACTGAGTTTGCTTAATGAAGAGGGTCAACAGACAATGGTACCTGTGGACAGGTGTCTCTACCTGGATCGCCACCATAACTGAAGCCTTCAGATCCTTCTTTTCCGGTATCACCAACAGAACCTGGAGGTCCTGCAGGAGGAGGAGAGGATAATGTAGGACAGGTGTGGTACAGGTGTGGTAGGGTGTAGTTGGGGTGTGGTGCGGGTCTGGTACAGGTGTGAGTTGTACAGGAGTTGACGTGGTAAAGGTGTGTTCCGGTACCTTGTCGTCCAGGTGGTCCAAGCAGTCCAGGCCGACCATTGTCCCCTTTAGGTCCATCAGGTCCAGTGACGCCACGGAAACCAGGCGGACCCGGCAGTCCTCTGTAACCTGGAGAGACAGACAGGTGAGCAGCAGGTCAGACGAACATGTGATGAGGGAGTCAGACAGACAGGTCAGCAGGCAGACAGGTGTTGTAGATCATGATCACCTGCATCTCCAATGTCTCCTTTCTCACCAGGGTGGCCGGGGTTTCTGGGCACACAGGGCAGAGTGTCGCCTGCAGAAAAAAGAGGCGTGAAACAGGAAGAGGAGGAGTCATGGAGTTGGAGGGGTAAACTATGACATGGGAGGAGTCAAAGTTGGAGTTTTGGGAGACCGAATGAAAGAGTAGATTGTTGAGGTCTTCATTCAAAGTTAACATTCGATTGATCTCCACCTTTGACCCCCTTCGGTCCCGAGGGGCCCAGGAGTCCTTCAGGTCCCGGGCTCCCAGGGTCCCCACGTTGTCCTACTGCTCCGACGACACCTCGCCCCGTCAGGCCTGAAGGCCCTGATGAGCCCTTTTGCCCCGGGTATCCAGGGAAGCCTCTTTCTCCAGGAGAACTGGCGAAACTTTCACCCTGACAAGAAATACAAGAACGATATGAAGACGAAGGTCTTGTTGGTCTTCAAGGTTTTCAAAATGAGTTCACCCAGATTGTCTGACTGACCTCTGGGCCGGGGCTTCCAGGAGCGCCCGGGGGCCCATTGAGTCCTTTTCTCCCTGAGAGTCCTTGCCTGCCTGGAGGGCCTTGCTGGCCAATGTTTCCTTTCTCACCTGGAGACAAAAGTCCGATCAGAACCATAGAAAACCGACGGGACATCGCGGCTAAAGTCTTTTCCCAAAAACTGTTAAGGCAAGGGAGTAAAGTAAGAATTTAAAGGTCAAACTCACCTTTAAAATCCACCATGGTGAAATCTCCCTTCTGACCTTTGAACCCTTTGACACCTGGAAATCCTCCCAGGCCCTGCAAACAAAACCATCAACCAGTAAACGGCCCAATCCAACCAGCTGGCCGCTCTCCTCAGACCTATGAGCCTGTGGTCTGGTGACCCACCTGACGTCCGCGCTCTCCTGTGTCTCCGGGTAAACCTTCCACTCCTCTCAGACCCGGGGCCCCTGGAGATCCTGGAAACCCTGGAGACCCCAGGTCTCCCACAAGGCCGAGGGGGCCCCTCAGTACGACTGGGGGGCCGCAAAAACAGTCGCCAGGACTACCTGAAACACAGAGGTAGATTTAAAACATGTGGGGTTCCTCAGGCACTCGTCCTGGGGCCTCTGCTCTTTCTATTAAACCTGATGAGTGTAATAAATGATGACTCACACGACACAAACACAGATATTTACAGTCTTTTTTTAAAGATTAATGTGCAAATTAAACGTGCTCATAAAAAACGTGGATGGAATAAAACAAATAAGAGATGATTGAAGTGTTTTCGTTTAAATTTTCATCTGTTCGTCAAACTAAACGAGCTGAAACTTTCAATCGATTATTAATCTATCAATACGTCCAGACACTGACCTTTGAACCCGAGCAAGCCTTGGACCGCCGGGGGCCCCCGATCACCTGGAGGCCCAGACTCTCCTTGAGCCCCGGGAAGACAGTAACTACCTTAAGCAAATAACAGGAAGTCAGCAGGACGCAACAGCAAGTGACCGCTTTTGATCATCAATATTATGAAATAAAGACAACTTCAGCGAGCAGATTTAGATATCTTCAGCTTGTGACATCACCAGGTGGTTCTGACGGACAGGTGAGGGAGCTCAGGTATAAAACCACAGGTGTGACACCAACCTGGTCTCCCCTGCTCTCCTTTCAGTCCTCTGGGTCCAGGATATCCTGGTTTCCCAGGTTCTCCAGGTGTGGGTCTGTCTCTGTACACCTGACCTGGATCTCCTTTGTCCCCTCTGGACCCTGCACTTCCCTTCAGACCCTCAGCACCTGCCGGACCTGAAGAGGAACCACAGAAAACTGTATTCATAGTCACGCCGCCTTAAAAATGACGGAATTGTAAATGTGCCGCAAGTACTGACCCGGTACGGATCGGCCGGGACCTCCGGGGGGGCCGTGCATCCCCATGAGCCCCAGGTCTCCTGGAGGGCCCCTGGGTCCGGGGGCCCCGGGGTCTCCAACGTCACCTGGAAGACAACGAGGACGTCAGCCGACAACAGACCGCCGCGACCCGTCAGCTGATGGATCGCTGCGTATTGATCCGTACCTGAGTGTGTGACGACCACGTTCTGGGGGAGGCCTTTGGGACCCAGATCTCCCAGCATGCCCTGCAATAGAACATGTTATTGATGAAGCCACTAAAGCTGAGATGTTCTTATGGTTCTGATGCTCGTTTGTTTTCCTCTCCTCAACCTACGAACGGTCATGTGTTTGGAGTTCCTAGATTACGCAATGAGATGTTTCCTGTGTTTGCTGTGAAGGTGGAGTTTTGTTTTGAAAAGACTAAATTCACACGAGGAGCAGAAAGGTAAAGGAGCTGCTGGACTTCAGCAGGAAACCGAGGAGTAAGTGAACGTTGCGTTTGTTCTTCATCTGCGCCAGAGGTCCAGAAGCCCTCCTGAAAGTAAAGGTAATGATCCGGTATTCATGTACTCTTATGCAGGAATACCCTGTTCTTATAAATCATATGCACAAGCGTCTCTGGTCAGTTTTCAAAGTGACCAATCAGAGGAGCCTCTGGTTATTCCATCCCTGTCTGTGATTGGTCAGACTGACCTTCGGACCCTCTCGTCCAATCAGACCTGGGAGACCTGGACTTCCTGGAATCCCCTGAAACATTAAAACAGGGAAAATATTGGTTTCTGGTTGGCTGAGAGGTCTTTGTATAGTTAGTAAGTCATAGTATGAATAATAATAATAATAATTATTATTATTATTATTGTTATCAGAGCAGCTTTTACATTTTCACAGTCAGCTCACCTTGAGTCCTCTGTTGCCGGGCAGACCAGAGAGACCAGAGAATCCCTGAGACCAACAGACACATTATGTGAGTTTATTATTGATCCCAATATGTTCATGTTTCAATCGGGACGATCAGGATATCGATCAGGAAACCAAAGGTTCTCTCTTTAGTACCGATGTACTCTGATCAACACGGTGAAGGTGGGGTTACTCACTCTGGGACCAGGAAACCCCACAATGCCTTTCTCTCCTTTGGTCCCGGGGAGAGCGTCCAGACCCTGAAACCACAAACATCATCACTGCACGTTCCACACTTAGAACAATCAATAAGTGATCAATAACATATTGTTCTCAATAGATGACATAATGAATAACGCAGGTCAACCAGGTTCCACCGGTTCTTTAAAAGACTCCTCGTCAACCCTGTGCTCAGGAGAACCTTATGTTAAGAAGAACCTTGTGTTCAAGAGAACCCTGTGTTCAGGAGAACCTTACATTAAGGAGAACCTTTTGTTCAAAAGAACCCTAAGCTCAGGAGAACCGTATGTTCAGTAGAACCCCGTGCTCAGGAGAACCCAAGGCTCCGTTAGCAGATGTTCCAGATGTCGGATCAGATCTCTGAACTCACCGGCAGACCTGGCCTTCCACAGACTCCTTTAGGCCCCTGAGTGCCCTGGAGAACCAACAGACCCAACATGAGAAACAACAGAACAGCACAGTAGAACCACAGTAGAACCACAGTAATTAACAGGATTAGAAGGTATGCAGCTGTAATCTGATTGGCTGTAACCGGCTGAAGTCCCGCCCACCTGCTCTCCTTTCAGGTACAGGTCTTCTGGAGGGTCCACGTACTCAAAGGGCCCCGGCGGCCCCTGGAGGCCCTGATCCCCCTGCGGACGACACACAGTACTGAACTAGTACCACAGCACTGCACAGTACTGCAATACTACTAGAAGAGTACTACTGCTGAAGTTGACCTCAGACAGTAAAAAGTAAAACAATCTGAATATTTGTACCTCGTCTCCTTTCTGTCCCGGCAGAGATCGACCTTTTTCTCCCTGAAAGATATATATTAATAATTAATATTTTAATTATTGTATTTATTAAATTATTATTTCTAACAAATATATAACATTTACTTTATTTCCCTCTGAGATGTAGTGAAGTACAAGTAAGAAGTATAAAGTAGCAGAAAATTTAAATAAACAAGTCAAAGTATGTCAAGTAAGTACAATACGAGAGTACATGTACTTATACTACTTACAGGCGCGCCCCTGGAGCCGGGCAGACCAGGGAGACCCTGTAGAGACATGTACACACTGTGAGTACATTCACAAACACTGCATTGACATGTATTTCCAGTATCACAGTAACTGTGTTTTAAGAAGGTAATACTTCTCATCAGTAGTAATAATGTGTATTTGTTGTGTTTGTACTCACGTTGGTCCCGTCGAGTCCTGGAGGACCCAGAACCCCCAGCGGACCGGGCAGACCCAGTTCACCCTGCAGGCAGAACCCTCTCAGTAAAAGTACACACACCAGAGTAGAAGTACTCACGATGCAGAAAAAAAAACTAATTTAATGGTTTTACAGAAAGTCCTTCCTTCCTGCTGCTGCCAGGCTGCACAACCAGCTGAGCTCTCAGGAGAGCAAGAACACTTAAACACCTAAACACTTAAACACCTAAACACTTAAACACCTAAACACCTAAACACCTAAACACCTTAACTAAACACTTAAACACCTAAACACTTAAACACCTAAACTAAACACTTAAACACCTAAACACTTAAACACCTAAACACCTAAACACTTAAACACCTAAACACTTAAACACCTAAACACTTAAACACCTAAACACTTAAACACCTAAACACTTAAACACCTAAACACCTAAACACCTTAACTAAACACTTAAACACCTAAACACTTAAACACCTAAACACCTAAACACTTAAACACCTAAACACTTAAACACCTAAACACTTAAACACCTAAACACCTAAACACCTAAACACCTTAACTAAACACTTAAACACCTAAACACGTAAACACCTAAAGACCTTAACTAAACACTTAAACACCTAAACACCTAAACACTTAAACACCTAAACACTTAAACACCTCAACACTTAAACACCTAAACACTTAAACACCTAAACACTTAAACACCTAAACACTTAAACACCTAAACACCTAAACACCTAAACACCTTAACTAAACACTTAAACACCTAAACACTTAAACACCTAAACACTTAAACACCTAAACACTTAAACACCTAAACACTTAAACACCTAAACACTTTAACACCTAAACACCTAAACACTTAAT
>NW_027175931.1:472336-474836 GCF_023055335.1 Clinocottus analis | reverse complement strand
CAGTGACAATCATGCATCCATTTCTTGTGACCCTCACAGTCTTTGAACAGTGTGAACGAGGACAGATGTTCATCAGATCGGAATCAAACCGCCGAGCTTCAAGAAAAACTGCTGAGACAAAACAAGAAAGCAGACGACTATATTACAAGTGTGTAAAAGTACTACAACAATAATACATGTGTGTATAAGTACTACTACAATATTACATGTGTGTATAAGTACTACTACAATATTACATGTATGTAAAAGTACTACTACAATAGTACATGTGTGTGAAAGTACTACTACAATAATACATGTGTCTATAAGTACTACTACAATATTACATGTGTGTATAAGTACGACTACAATATTAAATGTGTGTAAAAATACTTAATAAAAATACTTTACTAAAAAATACTTAAATACTTAAAAATACGTAAAAAATACTTTACTACGTGTGTGTAAAAGTATGACTAAAATACCATGTGTGCGTAAAAGTAAGACTACAATATTACATGTATGTAAAAATAGGACTAAAATACGGTGTGTGTGTTAAAGTAGGACTACTATCAGTGGCCGTGTGTTTTGGCCTTCAGTGTCATGGCGTCCACATCACTGGAGGGAAAGTGAAGACACGCCCGTCGAGCAAAGCGCAGCTACGCAGCACTTCTGGGTTCGATGCCTCCGACCTCGCCTCCGCTGCGTCATTAACGGACAATCCACGTTGTCCAACTCAACAATCGGTCACATTGAGTGATGACAAAACAATCCAACAAAACCGCGGCACTAGAACTCACACACAAGACGTCTGCAGCTGCTGCTCCCCTTGAGGGAAGAACTGATACATGATGAAATAGATATAACTTAGTGACGCCACCACCGACTGATGTACTGCATGTTTGTCAAAGTACAACTAAAATACTACGTGTGTTAAAGTACAACTAAAATACTATGTGTGTGTAAAAGTATGACTGATATTCTGTATGTGTACTAAAACGCACAGGGGTTCATCAAAGACCAGCAGGTCTGACGCCTCCAACAGGACTGGCTCCGCCCCCTTCACATGAGGGTCCCTGTGGCTGTTGTCTTTACTCAGTGGGCCCCAGACGGCGGTTTCCCAGCATGCAGCAGTGTTTGTGTAGCGGCCACATTCCTGCCGCGTTGTGTAAACCAGGTTATCACTGAGGCGTGTTTATCAGCAGCAGGAATTCTGATCCGGCTTTCTGCTGTCACGATTAGGCCTCCACCAGTCCTCCATCAGTCCTCCACCAGTCCTCCACCAGTCCTCCATCAGTCCTCCATCAGTCCACCAGTCCTCCATCACTCCTCCATCAGTCCTCCATCAGTCCACCAGTCCTCCATCAGTCCTCCATCAGTCCTCCATCAGTCCACCAGTCCTCCATCAGTCCTCCATCAGTCCTCCATCAGTCCACCAGTCCTCCATCAGTCCTCCATCAGTCCTCCATCAGTCCACCAGTCCTCCATCAGTCCTCCATCAGTCCACCAGTCCTCCATCACTCCTCCACCAGTCCTCCATCAGTCCTCCATCAGTCCTCCACCGGTCCTCCATCAGTCCTCCATCAGTCCTCCACCGGTCCTCCATCAGTCCACCAGTCCTCCACCAGTCGATCAGTCCTCCATCAGTCCTCCATCAGTCCACCAGTCCTCCACCAGTCCACCAGTCCTTTACCAGTCCTCCATCAGTCCTCCACCAGTCTTCCACCAGTCTTTCACCAGTCCTCCACCAGTCCTCTACCAGTCCTCCACCAGTCCTCTACCAGTCCTCCACCAGTCCTCTACCAGTCCACCAGTCCTCTGCCAGTCCTCCACCAGTCCTCTACCAGTCCTCCTCCAGTCCTCCATCAGTCCTCCACCAGTTCTCCACCAGTCCTCCACCAGTCCACCAGTCCTCCATCAGTTCTCCACCAGTCCTCCACCAGTCCACCAGTCCTCCATCAGTCCTCCACCAGTCCTCCACCAGTCCTCTACCAGTCTTCCACCAGTCCACCTGTCCTCCACCTGTCCTCCACCAGTCCACCTGTCCTCCACCTGTCCTCCACCAGTCCACCTGTCCTCCACCTGTCCTCCACCAGCCCTCCACCAGTCCTCCACCAGTCCTCCAGTCCTCCACCAGTCCTCCAGTCCTCCACCAGTCCTCCACCAGTCCTCCTCTAGGAATGTTTCTGATGAATGACAGCTGATATTTCACAATGAACGTTTGTTGGACTTGAAGTTCATCAATGAATCCTGTAACTTCTGCAGAACATCAGAACGAAAGAGAGACGTCAAGGTTCCTCTCCGCTCTTCTCTGATTGGACAGCAGGGAGGACGCCAGGACTTCCTGTCTGCAAGAAGAGAAACCCTGTTCCCTTTCACAATAAAAGTCCAGTTTTAAAGGAGAGATGAACTCACCCCGAGAACTGCTGGAGGAGCCGACAGGATCATCAGGACGCACCTGGGGGAGCAGACATGTGGTCAGTGGACGGTTCTCTGGAGACCAGCAGGGAGCAGCTCACCG
>NW_027175931.1:417336-467336 GCF_023055335.1 Clinocottus analis | reverse complement strand
AACACTTTGTGAGTTAATTGAGGTCTGATGTCGCTTAATGTCTCTGAATTTATTCATGAGATGAATCTAACTTCAAAGAAACATCTTAAATTAATGTAAGAGCAGATCTTTTTTTTTTTTAAAGCAGGACGTCTGAGTTCATTTGCGTGAGTCTGAAGTCTTTGTGTCTCAGGTGTGTCGGTCCTCAGACCACCCAGGTGTGAGTCCTGTAATCTCAGGTGTGTTCCGGAGAACAAAGGCCAGTTCCTCTCTGCTGAACATGAAACGTCCGTGCGTTCACTTGGGACCTTGAATGCACCTTAGACCCCAGACAGGATCTGCGTGCACCCGAGTTCACCTGACGGCAGGTGAACTGACCCCAGACCTGCTCTCCGTGACGACCTTGTGTTCCTCCGCAGGGCGAATCCGGCTTCCTCGGCTACGACGGGCTTCCCGGAGTGATCGGTTACCCCGGCTACGAGGGCAGCCAGGGCCCGGCTGGGGAAAAGGTGACGACACCAGAACTGAACTTGTGTTTTCATGATGACGACGAGAGATTGTTGTTGTTGTCCCACCTGTTCGAACAGACGGCAGCTCCTCAGGGTTTCGCCCTGGGCCTCTTTTCTGTGGAAAATACCCAAACAACCTTCAACCGTGACGTCGTGTCTCGCTGATCGACATCTCGTGTTGAAGTTATCCATCCATCCATTTTCCGCCGCTTATCCGGGTCGGGTCGCGGTGGCAGCACCCAGCAGACCGACCCAGGCTTCCCTCTCATTTTCCAGCTCGTTCTGGGGACCCGAGACGTTCCCAGGCCAGCCGGAGATATAATCCCTCCAGCGTGTCCTTAATGAAGTTAATGAAATTTAATTCATACGGCTCAAAATGACGAAGGTGTGTGTGTGTGTGTGTGTGTGTGTGTGTGTGTGTGTGAATAAAGTGAGGAGAGTGCAGAGCTGCACAACATCGGAACTTCTTTTAGCCAGCACATGAAACATGAGTATGACGTTGTACTCCAGCTTCATGTACTTTAAGTCATATTGTCAGGAGGAATGTAAACACTCTCCACAGATTCATTCATCGAGTCTCTTGATTATTTTCTTCCTTCTCAGGGGGATGAGGGAACAGCCGGAGGTTCAGGACTGAAAGGCTCTCGGGTATGAAATACTTCTCTAACCTCTTGGGCTCTTCTCTCATTTCAGCCTCACTCTAGTTCCATGTTTGTATCTTTGTAAACATGACTGAGCACTATCTCTGTGAGGTGTGACAGCATGAACACAACCAGCACCTCCAAGTCGCTCTTCTTGTGTTCTCCAGGGTCTTCCAGGTAAACCAGGTTTCCCAGGACCTCCAGGACTGCCGGTAGGAACCTTTATGACGTGAAGATGATGTTTTACTGACCTGATGTTTACGCCACGAGTTTGTCTCTTCAGGGACTCCCTGGACATGAAGGAACCATCGGCCTACCAGGACTCCCAGGATGCAATGGGACAAAGGTAGAAACCAGCCCCACGCAGCTCATGTGGTCACGTAGATAATTATCCCTAAAGTCTCAAACGCTGACGTGTTGACTGGTCTCTTCCAGGGAGATGTTGGCTACCCAGGGTTCTCTGGGACCCAGGGACCTGCCGGCCTTCAGGTGAGTCCCGCCTATCTCCTCCATCCTCCATTTGAATCACTGCAAGTTAAGCTAAGCTAATTAGCTCGGAGAAGCTAAAGCTAACTGCGTTTGTGTGTTTCAGGGTACACCTGGACTGCGAGGTGCAAAGGTAAGACCTGTGACGGGTTACGACCTCATGAATATTATTCAGACGTTTATCTAGAAGCAGACGTGCAGTTGATATAAATCAGAGAGCTAACAGCTACCAGCTATCAGATAACAGTTAACACCTACCAGCTATCAGCTAACAGTTAACAGCTACCAGCTATCAGCTAACAGTTAACACCTACCAGCTATCAGCTAACAGTTAACACCTACCAGCTATCAGCTAACAGTTAACACCTACCAGCTATCAGCTAACAGTTAACAGCTACGAGCTACGAGCTAACAGCTAACAGTTAACAGCTACGAGCTATCAGCTAACAGTTAACAGCTACGAGCTAACAGCTAACAGTTAACAGCTACCAGCTATCAGCTAACAGTTAACAGCTACTAGCTATCAGCTAACAGTTAACAGCTACTAGCTATCAGCTAACAGTTAACAGCTACCAGCTATCAGCTAACAGTTAACAGCTACTAGCTATCAGCTAACAGTTAACAGCTACCAGCTATCAGCTAACAGTTAACAGCTACCAGCTATCAGCTAACAGTTAACAGCTACCAGCTATCAGCTAACAGTTAACAGCTACCAGCTATCAGCTAACAGTTAACAGCTACCAGCTATCAGCTAACAGTTAACAGCTACCAGCTATCAGCTAACAGTTAACAGCTACCAGCATACCTTTAGGAGTCAGAGGTCAGAGTTACACAACAGATGTTTAGAAATGTATAAATCTTATTTATGTCGAAGATCAACATAACAATAGAAATATTAGAAACTTAAACTATCTATTATTTTATCTTTACTTGCAGCTTAGTAAATGTCTTTAAACGTCTTCATTACCTTAAAACCACTTCGTTCAGCACTTCCTGGTTTAAAACCACTTCGTTCAGCACTTCCTGGTTTAAAACCACTTCGTTCAGCACTTCCTGGTTTAAAACCACTTCGTTCAGCACTTCCTGTGTGTTTTTCAGGGACACTCGTTCGTCTTCCCCTCCACTCCGGGTATTAAAGGAGCAACAGGACCTCAAGGACGAGACGGAGAACAGGTGAGTTGAGTCGCTCAGGCCGAGCGGCCGTAGTGCCGGAGAGAGAGAGAGGAGTCTTCTTCTGATTGGCCGCTTGTGTTGCAGGGGCTGGATGGAGATCCAGGTGATCCAGGTGCACCGGGACCACCTGGAGCCGCTGGTCTTCCTGTACGCTTCACATCCTCTCAGACATTAGAAATATTCCTCATCAGTGGCACAACCGACTGATCAGCTGTTCCTCTCTCATGTAGGGAAGTCCTGGGTTGCTGGGGTTACGCGGAGAAAAGGTGAAGAGCGCCTATGTGCTCCATGGTGATGGTCGGTTTGGATGCAGAGATTTATTAAGATGATTTATTAAGATGATTTATTAAGATGATTTATTAACTGAGAGCAGTTTGTGTCTTCAGGACGGTTCAATACCCCAACGTCTGAAATATTTCATTTAGTTTTCAAAAGATTTCATTTAGTTTGCATAATATAATATATTGTTCACAGAAGATAATAAAGAAATTATCTCTGCACTTTGGACTCTATTTAACTCGTTAATAACTTTATTTGTTAATAATCACATCTAATCTCTGTCTGATGTCTGATGACGCTGTGTTTTCGTTTCAGGGTCAGGAAGGGCCGAGTCCAGTGATACCAGGCCCTCGTGGACAGAGGGTGAGCCCGATGCTAATGCTAAGGCCGATGCTAATGCTGATGCTAATGCTAATTCCTAAGTGATGAAGACAAATAAAATTACATCACTTTGTAAAACACACTGTGATTGGAATGTGAGAGAATAATACAAACATTTCTAACATATGCACAACTATCATCATCATCATCATCATCATCATCATCATTATCCTCCTCCTCCTCATCATCATCATTATCCTCTTCCTCCTCCTCCTCCTCCTCCTCCTCCTCATCATCATCATCATCAGCTGTGTTTGGTTTCAGGGTGATCGTGGCCCACAAGGGATCCCTGGACAGAAAGGAATTAAACTGTATGCTGAAGGACCCAAAGAACTAAAGGTCTCTCTCTCTCTCTCTCTCTCTCTCTCTCTCTCTCTCTCTCTCTCTCTCTCTCTCTCTCTCTCTCTCTCTCTCGGCCTGTTTTCACTGACATGTGTGTTGTTTTCAGGGAGAACCAGGAGAAGCTGGACTGAAAGGTTGTCCTGGACTTCGTGTAAGTCAAAGCGGTCTCTCAGAGTTATGAATGTATGAAAGCACTAAACATAATGTTTATGGTTGTGGTTGACTTGATGTGTTATTATCAGACATTCAGGATGATGTGTGCGTTTGTTTTCTCCTCCAGGGAGTGGCGGGGAAACCGGCGGTTAAAGGAGAAAAGGGCGAGCGAGGTGATCCTGGCTCACTGGTAAGAGAGAGAGACCCAAGTACTGAATTATGATAACGTGAAGCTATAATCAGAATGTACGGTATTCATCACTAACAGATTATCTGAAATTATTGTTATTTATTTCATTTGCGCCTCCCTGGACTGGAGGGTCCTGGTCTAACATCGGGGGCTTGGTCTTTGTGTTTTAGGGTAAACCAGGAAAGGATGGAGTCCTGGGAGAGCTGGGAGATCAGGTAACACACTGAGCCAAGAAGAACACAGACAACCATATGAGATGTGGTGTAATACAGTATAATACAGTACAATACAGTACAATACGGTCCAATATGGTACAATACAGTACAATACAGTACAATATGGTACAATACAGTACCATACAGTACAATATGGTACAATACAGTACAATACAGTACAATACGGTCCAATATGGTACAATACAGTACAATACAGTACAATATGGTACAATACAGTACCATACAGTACAATATGGTACAATACAGTACAATACAGTACAATACGGTCCAATATGGTACAATACAGTCCAATATGATACAATACAGTACAATACAGTCCAATATGGTACAATACAGTACAATATGGTATAATACAGTACAATACAGTACAATACGGTCCAATATGGTACAATACAGTACAATACGGTACAATACAGTACAATACCGTCCAATGTGGTACAATACAGTACAATACAGTCCAATATGGTATAATACAGTACAATACAGTACAATACCGTACAATATGGTACAATACAGTACAATACAGTACAATATGGTACAATACAGTACAATACGGTCCAATATGGTACAATACAGTACAATACAGTACAATATGGTAGAATAGAGTACGATACGATGCGATACACTACGATATGGTATGATACGATACGGTGTGATACAATAAAATACGGTATGATACACTACAATATGGTATGATACATACGGTATGATAGGTACAATACAGTACGATACAATAAAATATGGTACAATACAATATGGTACACTACGATATTGTATGATACGATACAGTGTGATACAATACGATATGAAAGGTACAATACAGTACAATACAATACGATACAATAAAATACGGTACGATACAATGCGATACTATACAATACGGTACAGCATAGTACGATAAAATACAATAGCATACAGTTCAATACGGTACAGTACGGTGTGATACAGTTCAATACGGTTTAATTTGGTACGATGCAGTACAATACAGAATGATACAATATGATCCAATACGGTACGATACGATACAGTACATTACACTAGGTAGAGTGCATATTCAGAGACGTGAGACTGGACTTCGAGTTGAGAGGCAAAGTGTTTATTTCTGGACTGATAAACAAACCACAGGCCTGAGCTCAGCGTCTCTGACCCCCAACGCTTGGTGCCCGTCGTCCTCTCATGAAGACGAGCTGGAGAACGGTAACCACATGAACTCAAGCTGTGTGTCTGCAGGGCGTCCCAGGGGATCGAGGGTACTTCGGGCCTCCAGGTATCGAAGGAGCCACGGTGGGTCCTTTAAAAGGTACTTGAAGTATTCATGCAGGTGTACACTCAGTACTGCCTCAGTGTTCATGGTGTGTTTGTTTTCTTCTTCAGGGGGAGAAAGGTGAACGTGGTCCTCCAGGTCTTCCAGGAGAGGTGAGCAGAAGTTTGTTTTGTGTTGACAGGAAGCATGGCCGGTCCTTTCAAAATAAAACCCAGCTTGATTGAAAACAAAGAAAACGTTCACAGAAAACAGTTCAGCTGTGTGATGAAATATTAATTAGACCTTCAACAAATGGCTTCAATCAACCTGCAGGCCTTGAAAAGCTTCATGTATCACCAAGAGACTTCTCTTTGATGATGACCTGGTTCATATATATATGTATATATATACACACATATATATATATATGTACATATATGTGTTACGTTATTAACATAACCTGGTTCATATGTTACTTTATTGCTGGTGGGCGGGGCCAACAGACTCAGTCTCCATGTTAAATATGTGTGTGTGTTTTTTCAGACAGACTTCAAACACAGATTCCTGAAGGGCCGGCGTGGGGCCCCCGGACCTCGCGGACCCCTGGGCGTCCCAGGAGAACAAGGTAGAGCGGAGAGCCGCATCACACTTCAATACAAACGTGATCATTTCTAAACCCAGCTTCAGTCATGTGACCTGACGCTCACGGGATCCGATTCTCAGTAACGATGTTCTTCTTTCTTCTTTTCAGGACTTATTGGTTTTCCGGGCCTGCAGGGCGAGCCAGGTACCTCCCCTCCCTGAATTACTGTTATTGATTGGTTAATGATCAGACAACGATCAATAACCGATCATCAGACGGTATTCAGTAGAACTGAATCAAAGTGATAGTTACCTGGTTAACCCTCTGGGGTCTAAGGTCATGTTCTCCATTTTACATCATGTCTTCAATCCACGTGTTAAAGGCTCTTTGCATATCAGATACTTACTCACATGCTACATCTAACATCACATAATAACCTCATCTCTCTACAGAATGAGGCTCCACTGTCATAAGACACACGTGTAAAGTGATAATATGACCCTAAAGATGAACAACTGAATATAAAATTCTTCATATCTGTGGTGAAAACATAACTTTACTCATGAGGAGGAACTGCTGTGGTGCTGGACATTGTTTTACCAGAGTGTTCTGTTCACAGGAGCAGTGGGATATATGAACAACATGGTGGATACACGTACATCAATGTTAAATACCACGATTGGTGTTATTGTGTTTTGAGTAGAAGTGTTGTCTTGTGTTCGGGGAACGTGCTGCAGTGAAGACTGTTCTTCCTTCCAGGTGTGGCCACCACCGGTCCACCGGGCCCTCAGGGGCCGCCTGGCTCATCTGGACCCAACGGAGAACCGGGAGAACCGGGGCCCCTCACTTTTGGGCCCCCGGGTGAGACTGGAGGGCCAGGAAGACGAGGAATTGAAGGAGAACCGGGAGAACCAGGAATACCAGGTGATGGAGGGCTCGTGGTCCCTTTGACGCGTTGATGGTCTACATATTAAATATTCATGTAATACTGTGACACCTGGTTTCATGAAAGGGTTCAAGATGATCAAGAAGCTGCAGAAGGAGAAAAGTTCCTGTTCTTAATAATAATAATGTTGGAAACAACATAGAAATGACCTCACAACACATATACTTCATTATCAAAAGGAAGGTCTAAATAATTACTAATCACAAATTTAAATACAATAGTCAAACAAATAAGTAGATAAATAAATAAGAAGAAGACATTTTAAAGATATAATACATTTAAAAGCCCTTTGAGCAGCAGGGAGGCTCTTGTTCTCTGGCTGTGGAGTTCCTCAGGGAAGCGTCCCGGGGCCTTTAACGTTCTAATAAACGTATTGGAAACGTAACGCTGAATGCTTAATGATGACTATTAGCATAAAGAGGAAACGTGAGTCATGAATTATTCTCACACAACGTTGATTATGACTACAAGAGGGAAACATTTGTTTTACACAAAAATATCCGATGTGACAACATAATACTCTTCTTTGTGACGACCTTCTGACTCTCACAGCTCCGGCTCATTTTCCAATAAGGTCATGTGGTTAGCCTAGCTTAGCCTAGCGTAGCCTAGCCCAGCTTAGCACCCCGACTGGAAGCAGGAGGGAGCTGATCATTAAACTCAGTCTCTCTGACGTCTTTTCTGTCTTCTCAATGTCAGACTTCCTGCCGGGAGAAACGGGGCCTCCAGGAGCTCGAGGTCCGAAGGGCCCGGTGGGGTTCCCTGGAGTCCGAGGGGAGGAAGGAGGGCCAGGTGAGAGTGCGGGAAGATCACACCATCACCATGTTTCCACCTTCACAGTTACACACAGTTACAGTGAAGGTGTAGTTAGAACATTCCTGTCATAATGTATCTGATGTGTATTAATGGTTCTGATGGTCCCGGGTCAGGTGAGAAGGGCGAGATGTGTTCTGTCTGTTCGCTGATCTCTGGCCCCGTGGGACCTCCAGGTAAACCAGGAGAGCCAGGTGAAGACGGGGCGACAGGTGAGAAGCACAGCAGACTCTGTGATGTTTTACTGCATCAACAACAACCCAGTACCAGGTTCTGATCTAGAACCTGGTGCTGATCCAGTACCAGGTTCTGATCCAGAACCAGGTGCTGATCCAGAACCTGGTGCTGATCCAGTTCCAGGTTCTGATCCAGTTCCAGGTTCTGATCCAGCTTCAGCTTCTTGTCCGTGATTTCATTGTCTTTCCAGGATCTGTTGGTTTTCCGGGACCCGAAGGTGACAAAGGGGTCAAAGGTGTCCAAGGACCAGCTGGTCCACAGGTGAGCTCACGGATCACCTCCATGAATATATTAATATCACAATATCAATATGTAGGAGGATGTAGACACACACAAAAAATATTTATATTCAAAACATAAAGAATAAATAAAAATAACTTAGCGATAAATGGTTTATTAGAGGTCAAAGGTCACCTGGAGATCTTTAAAGGAATTATGACCAATCGATGCTTATTTCCATAACCAGGGGCCCTTTGGCCTGCCCGGCCTCTCGGGGGCCCCAGGACCCGTTGGGGACGCTGGGATCATGCAGAGAGTCGGGCAGAAGGGCTCAGAGGGCGACCGGGGGCCCCCGGGGCGGCTGGGCTCAGAGGCGAGAGACGGATCTCCGGGATCTCCAGGACCGCAAGGGGTTCTGGGACAGAAAGGAAACCCAGTGAGTATCAGAACCCTGAGAGTCCAGATCCGTCCAGGATGCGGCTCCCGGGATCCGCTCGCTCCAGGTCTGGGATCGGTTTTCATTTCAAGAGCTAAAATGTTAAAGCTGCTTCTTTTGGTTCGTTAGCTCCTCCCCCAGATCACAGGTGGGTCTTGTTTAGCTCCTCCCCTTTGCTACTCTGTCCAGACCGGCTCTAAGGGGGTCAACCAAAACCAGGAAGACAACAGGAGACTTCTTGTGTTGTGCTTCTTCCCTCTTTATGGGAACACGTGTGATGTTCTGACCCAACGAGTCCAGTGACGTCTTACGAGCCGCCACAAGGGGGCGTCCTGTAGAGAGATCAGGGTCATCTCTGTCTTTTTGTCCACTCTCAGGGGCCTCTGGGGCCAAAAGGTGAGAGGGGCCCGCTCGGGGAGACCGGCTTCAGAGGACTAACGGGACAGGTAGGACCTCCAGGACCACCTGGAATAGGGTATCCAGGCCCCCCGGGATCTAAAGGCAATGTGGGAGTCATGGGACAGCGTGGAGATCCTGGGAAACCAGGTGAGAGAAGGGGCGGGGCTTAGGTGTGTTTGAGATGTTGGTTGGCGTAAATGCTAATAGATTTTATTAAGCGTTTGATTGGCAGGCGGGTCACCCAATCAGCTGCCGTGCATGTTTTGGGCCTGAACGGGCTGAGTGAATTCTGTTTGTTCTTTCAGGTGAAAAAGGTTCTCCAGGCGAAATCACAACTTTTCCAGGAGATCGGGGGCAGAAAGGAACAAAAGGTTTACCTGGAAACCCCGGACCCGAAGGTGAGACGGCTCTTCAGGAAGCGTTCTAGGGTCTCAACATCCTTTTAGAAACCAACACCTTCTGACTCACCCGCCGTCTCTGCTGGTCTCAGGTATCACCGGGTTTCTAGGTGTTCAAGGATCTGCTGGGCCATGGGGAGAAAAGGGAGATGAGGGTTTTTCTGTCCAGGGGCCTCCAGGCTTTCCAGGGGTCAAAGGTTAGCGTTGAATAAAACCTGCTGCTGAGCGTCTAAAGAAGCTGAAAAACATCAGTAACACCTGTGTTTCTGGTCCGGCTCAGGACCCGAGGGACCCCCTGGAGCTCCAGGTGCTCCAAGTTTTGGTATCAAAGGACGGGCGGGGCCATCAGGCCCCCCAGGAATGCCGGGTCCCAAGGTAACGTGGACTCGTACGACAGGAAGTCCTCAGCGTGCAGAAAGTAAAATACAGTTCATCGGTTATCTGCTTCTTCACCACCATGATAACCAGTGACCTGTGACTACGAAGCAACAGCTTCAAGTCACAAACACAGAAACGACTCATCAATAACATCAATAACATCCATAACATCAATAACACATCTCACTACTTTAATATCACATCTCACTGCTGGTAATGTTGGAGTTTATAAATATTGTGACGTCTTATGGCAGTAGTGGCCACACCATCGAAATTTCTTGCAAAATTTTCTAGTTATCATTATTTTTGTCATTATTATTATTGATATTATTATTATTAGTAGTAGTAATTATAATAATAATAATTGGTCAGAATAGAAGAGTCACATGACACGAGGAACAGCGCCATGCTGGGCGTGAACAGGCGCCATGTTTCTGTTTCTGTGGGGGTTCACTTCCTGTCTGTGGTCACAGGGGAGCAGAGGGATCGGGTTCCCGGGCCAGCAGGGTCAGTCCGGTCCTCACGGGGAAGACGGCCCCGTGGGGCCCCAAGGAAACCTTGGACCACAAGGATCAGATGGAGCACCAGGACCTCGGGGACAAGATGGACCTCCTGGACCCAAAGGTACCTCGTTTAACATCTGATGGACCGGATGTTTGAAATCGCCTGAAGTGAACTGACACTGTCTCTCAGGCCGTAGTGGTCTGGATGGTTTACCTGGTCCCGTTGGTCCCTTTGGACCGTGTTCACCTGGCGCTCCTGGACCTGAAGGCGAGCGAGGACGGACGGGCATCATCGGATTCACAGGTAACAACACAGAGTTTGTGTCCCAGAACAGAATCTTAAATCCACCTTTTTATCTGACAGAGGAGAAATGTTGGAACTTTGTGTGGAAACTGAAGACCAGAAAGAGGAAACTCACCTGTGTCTCAGTCAAACAGGTGTATTGTCTTGCAGGGATGCGGGGACCAAAGGGAGGCAGGGGTGACCCTGGACAGCTGGGCCTGGGGGCCTTCGGGCCTCAGGGCCCTTACGGGGTACCCGGGTTCGATGGCACTCCGGGGCCAGTAGGAGAAGTTGGACTGAAGGGCCTGAGAGGGACCAATGGGGAGCCGGGAAGCACAGGTAAGAAGGCGTGGCCACACCTGCTCCACCCGGTAATCACTTTGAACCACGGAGCCGCCAGCGTGACATTTACACGTATGTGTGTTTCAGGCATCAGGGGAGACGTGGGTCCTCCAGGGGCCCTCGGGGGTCCAGGGGACGATGGAAGACCAGGAGAGACGGGACCGACAGGACCCAAAGGTTTCAATTAATCAACCAATTGATCAATCAATCAATCAATCAATCACTGTCTGACTGTAACTGTCTATGACCTGTCTGTCAGGTCAGATGGCTGTAGACGGGGTCAGCGGCTCTCAGGGGCCTCAGGGGCCCCAGGGGGACAGAGGAGAAACTGGACCAAAAGGATTCCCGACTGTCGTGGAGGTGTATGGAGACCCTGGAGAACCCGGAGACCCTGGTACTCTATCTCGATTTATATGAAAGGAATTGGGCCCCATTATGTTAGCTTAGCATATAGACTTCAGGTGTGTTGCGCTCGCTGTCTGTGACCCTTCTGGCTGCTTCCTGTCTCGCCCTTAGGGTACACAGGTCTCACTGGCAGCAAAGGAGAAAGGGGCCCCAAGGGGCCACAGGGCCTCGATGGGAGAACCGGCAGACCCGGAGACGGAGGACCGCAAGGTGACCACAGCTGATGGAGAACACTGTTTGTTTGTTATTAGCTGTATTTACCCGTCCTCACGTCACATGACTGAGTGACGAGTTCTTGTTTACCATCAAATCATAATTATGGAGTTGATGATGAGTGTGTGTGTCTGTCAGGACCTCCTGGAGACACCGGCAGAGCTGGAGAAAGAGGTCCACCTGGTCCTTGTGGGACCAACGGCAACCAGGGAGAGATGGGGAGGCCAGGTATATATATATATATATATATATATATATATATATATATATATATATATATATATATATATATATATATATATATATGTGTGTGTGTATATATCTAAATATATATATATATATATATATGTGTATATATATATATATGTGTATATATATATATATATATATATATATATATATATATATATATATATATATATATATATATATACATTAAAAAAGATGGTGAAAGAACAACGTCCAATGATCTCCATTTTAACGTTTGTCCGGCTCTTGTCTGTCCAGGCTTTAAAGGAGACAAAGGTTGTTCGGGGCCTTGTGGGGAACCTGGATCAGAAGGATCACCAGGACCAGGAGGGCAGAAAGGTGCTAAAGGAGAGTCAAGTACACCTGGACCTGGATCTAAAGGACCTCCAGGAGAGAAGGTACCACACACATAACACCTGAATGTCCAGGTGATTTGACCTGATATCCTCGTATGCCGATGACGTTTGGCTTTATTTGGCCGTCTGGGGCCAGGAATCTTCACCAGTTGTGTCTCCGCCATCTTTGTTCATGATTGTTTCCGTTTCTTCTTCTGTTATCAATTCAAAAGATCCTTTAAGAATCAAGTGTCCTCCTCTCAGGGAAATCCAGGATATCCAGGAACACCAGGTATAAAAGGAGAACCAGGAGATATTGGAAGCTTAGGTTCCCCAGGAGCATGTGGCCCCTGTGGCCCCAAAGGACTTTCTGGACCCCCAGGATGCAGAGGTATGATCCATCTCCTGATGTGCAGTAGTTTTGTAGAGCTTTCCTTCTCAAAACAACATCATCTGTGTCCCCAACAGGTCCTCCTGGGACTCCTGGGGGAAAGGGTTGTGATGGTCCTCCAGGGAAGAATGGCCCTCCAGGACCCACCGGCCTCACAGGTACACAAACCAGAGTGACAGCAGTACTAATGCCATCAGTACTACAGTACTAATACATGTCTGTCTTTCCTCTGAGTCGGCTAATTAGGAATTTCCTTTTCAGGGAACAAGGGAGCTCCTGGAGATCCTGGTCCAGCAGGTTCCAGAGGAAACCAGGGACAGGACGGCATACCGGGACCTCCTGGAGAGAAGGGAGCCATGGGAGGTAGGAGACTTGAGTCTGATTGGATCCTAGTTGTTTAGGTTTCAGATCCAGCTCATAAACCGACAGACGGGGGTCTGATCGGCTGCTTTGGTTTTCTCTCCCCAGCTCCGGGAATCGGGCCCCGGGGCCCAGACGGGAAGACAGGTCCACCTGGTGAGTCCTCAGGTGTGATTATGAGTTTAGTTCAGGCTAAATTGAAGAAGATGAGCTACAACACACTGCCCCCCTCCTCTGGTCTCCTCAGGGTACACCGGGGAGCAGGGTCCTCCTGGTGCCTGTGGTCCACCTGGGCCCCATGGTCCTGGAGGAAACCCAGGCTGTCCTGGTCCTCCTGGACTTCCTGGTCCTCCTGGTTGTGTTGGCCAGGAGGGAATCTGCATTGAAGGAAGCAAAGGAGACAATGGATTCCCTGGAAGACGAGGACCAAAAGGTAACGAGACGTCTCGATAAAACATAAGACAACAAGCTTTTGATCTTGTTGTTCAAATTCCTTTGAGCTCTATTACACATGTTATAACTGTTGGGTGAGCACTATTATACATGTTATAACTATTAAAGTTTGAATCATCTGCACACAATAATAGGTAAACTATTTTTAACTAGAGCACTGGACATGATACGAGGCTCTGAATGAAGATATAGTAACACGCCTCTCTCCCTGTAGGGCCGACAGGCTTTCGGGGTCCTCCTGGCCCTCCAGGTCCTGGTTTTAAAGGAGAGAAAGGATCTAAAGGAGCAACCGGTTTCCAAGGACCACCTGGCTACCCTGGTGACTCTGGTCCTGGGGGAAAACCGGTCGGAATCACTTTTTGGGATTTAAAGTCCAAGTCTGTCAGCATAAAACTCTGTGTCATTTGGACTTGTTGATCTTTTGCGTCGAGGCTCTGAGTTTCAGCTGACTTTCAGATCTCAGACTGGAAGCATCTGATAGAAACATCTGAGGGATTAAAAACAGCTGTTGTTGTCGTTGTTGTTGACAGGGTGAAGACAGACCACCAGGCCCTCGAGGACTTGAAGGCCAGATGGGAGCCACTGGTGTGACTGGACCTGCTGGTAAGAACCAGTTCACTGACCAGTACCTGATACATGTTTGTCTGAATGTGAAGTGGATCTCTGTGTTTTTATTGGACGCTTTGTGAACGAGCCGCTCGGTGGCCGCCGGGCTCCTCTGGTGTGTTTCAGGTCTGAAGGGAGACGACGGACCATCAGGGTCCGTTGGCCCAGCAGGACCTCCAGGACCACCTGGGAGGAGAGGTACCACAAAGGCATCTCACAATACTGCTCAGTACTGCTAACTGATTGCGATACGATAATGTACTGCGTCTGTACTGAATACTGTACACTGGTTGAAGTACCAAATGTAGTACTGAATTCTTCCCCCTGCAGGCCAGAGGGGAAAGGACGTAACCAGGGAGGTGGTGCTCCTGCCAGGAGACGAAGGCTCACCTGGAGCCCCAGGACTCAGAGGAGAATACGGGCCCCCAGGGGCCCAAGGGATACCCGGAGGTCCAGGTGAGTCTGGATTACTGGTTTGGTCTCCAGTCTGGAGGTGTGAGCGGTATGAACAGTATGAATGTTGTTAGAGGCACAAACAGATTTTCAGAGGCAGCGCTGTGTGTTGCAGGTCTGAAGGGACTGAGAGGACGAGCTGGTGGACGAGGACAAGGCGGCCGACCTGGACTGACCGGGGAACAGGGAGACCAGGGTCTCTTTGGAGCAAAAGGTAAGAAATCTGATCTTCTGGCAGCTTTCAAACAGAACCGCACAATTAAGGTATGACATAATATTGAATCCATGTGAGTCCTGAGCGACTGCACTCTTTAGTTCTCTCAAAGAACCTAATTTAATCCACTGGAAACTGTAAGTATGTGAGTATGAGAGTGTGGAGACTCTGCAGCATGCGGAGCAGCAGAGTGAGGCTTCCTTCATCGGGACCTCTTCTTCATCACAAGCGCTCTGTGTTGGCAGGTGCTGAAGGTGCTGCAGGTGCGCTCGGTGCTAAAGGTGCTCGGGGTCGATCGGGTCCCTGCATCAACGCACCGGAGAACGACGGCTTCATGTTCACCAGACACAGCCAGAGCCTCTACGTCCCAGAATGCCCTGCAGGATCTACTGAGATGTACAGCGGGTACTCGCTGCTGTTCATCAACGGAAACAACCGAGCTCACGGACAAGACCTGGGTAACCAAGAGCTCTAGGACTGATGTAGAGCTCTAAGTACTGATGTAGAGCACTAAGTACTGATGTAGAGCACTAAGTACTGATGTAGAGCACTAAGTACTGATGTAGAGCACTAAGTACTGATGTAGCGCTCAAGACCCCTCCCTCTCTCTCTCCAGGTACTCTAGGTAGTTGTCTACCTCGCTTCACCACCATGCCCTTCCTGTTCTGTAACACTGACAGCACCTGTCGCTACGCCTCACGCAACGACTACTCCTATTGGCTGTCCACCGACCAACCGCTGGGCAGCATGCCGCTCATCTCTGGGGACTCACTGAAGAATTACATCAGCCGGTAACACACACACACACACACACACACACACACACACACACACACACACACCACGCCACACACACACACAAACACACACACACGCACACACACACACACACACACTAACTTCCTGTGTGTTCAGGTGCACCGTGTGTGAGGCCAGAGCCAACGTGATGGCGGTCCACAGTCAGACCAGTCTGATTCCAGAGTGTCCGTCGGGCTGGGACGCTCTCTGGTTGGGATACTCCTTCGTCATGGTGAGCCAGTTCAACCAGTTCAACCAGTTCAACCAGTTCTCAAAGATACGTGACCTTCGACCTTTGTGAATGTGTGTCTGTAGGAGACGGGCGTGGGGGCGGAGGGGTCGGGTCAGCCTCTGGCCTCACCTGGGTCCTGCCTGGAGAACTTCAGGAAGATTCCCTTCATCGAGTGTCACGGCAGAGGAACCTGCAACTACTACACCGACTCCTACAGCTACTGGCTGGCTGCGCTCAACCCCGACGACATGTTCAGGTACACCGCACCTGTAGGGTCGCGTTCAGGTACACCGCACCTGTAGGGTCGCGTTCAGGTACACCGCACCTGTAGGGTCGCGTTCAGGTATGCCGCACCTGAAGGGACACATTCAGGTACGTCGCACCTGTAGGAACACGTTCAAGTACGCCGCACCTGTAGGGACAGGTTCAGGTACGCCGCACCTATAGGGACGCGTTCAGATACGCTGTTGGTAACTTAAGTGATCCAGACACACAAAGAAAACCAAACAAATAAGTTCAATGTGTATTTTATTTATAATTGTATATATATATATATATATATATATATATATATATATATATATATATATATATATATATATATATATATATATATATATATATATATATATATATGTGTGTGTGTGTGTGTGTGTGTGTGTGTGTGTGTGTGTGTGTGTGTGTGTGTGTGTGTGTGTGTGTGTGTGTATGTATATATATTTATATTTATAAGTCTATGTATAAAACATAGTCCTGCAGTCCTCTTAAGCACCAGCAGGGGGCAGCGTGTGTTCACAAAGCAGTCGAGGGGCTGTGAACAGAAGCAGCAGAGCTTCTGCAAGCTGTGAAATGAAGCCTCCTGATTGGCTGCCGTCTTCTCCTCACAGCAAGCCACGCCCCCAGACGGAGGAAGGAGACTTCCCAGCTCTCATCAGCCGCTGTGGAGTCTGCATGAAGCAGCTGTGATGACTGCCGATACTACTGGTACTACTGGTACTACTACTGGTACTACTACTGGTACTACTGATACTGGTACTACTACTGATACTACTGATACTGGTACTACAGATACTACTACTGGTACTACTACTGATACTACTACTGGTACTACAGATACTACTACTGGTACTACTACTGGTACTACAGATACTGCTACTGGTACTACTGATAATACTACTGGTACTACTGATACTTCTACTGGTACTACTGATACTTCTACTGGTACTACTGATACTGCTACTGGTACTACAGATACTACTACTGGTACTACTGATACTTCTACTGGTACTACAGATATCGCTACTGGTGCTACTATTGATAGTACGACTGTAAATACTACCACTGCTAAAGCTACTGATACGCATACTACTAACAAATACTACGTTAAGTGGTACTACTACTACTCCTACAAATACTACTTTAAGTGTTACAACTAGTAGTACTACAACAACAACAGCTACTGATACGCATACTACTACAAATACTACTTTAAGTGTTACTACTACAATTACTATGGGTACTGCTACTGTAAGTACTGCGTTACTAGTAGTTACAACCTCCAAATATTGCTACTACTACTGCTGTAAGCATGGATACTTCTAGCACTACTGATGCTACTACTGTGAGTACTCACAGCTAGTACTGTGCCTGTAAGTACTGCTTCTGGTACTACTTAATGTCCTGATATATGGAATGTTTACAGTTATGAGTAGTTCTAGTACTAGGCATAGGTATAGTACTAATACCACTCAATCAGTAGTACTTTTGCTACTATAACTGTAAGTACCACTGCTAGTACAACTACTCCAGCACCACTAATAAGACTAATACTACTACGATGACTGGAGCTGCAGTACCTCCTCCTGCCAGAGGGGGCGGAGCTGAAACACCACAGAAGAAGAAGCTGAGGTCCAACAGAGATACGAGTTGAACAGCTTTTTATTCTCTGCTCGGCAACAGCCTCCGCAGCGCTCTGATTGGACCATTCAAACAGCGAAGCATTCTGGGAGTCGTAGTCGCCTTCAACCAAAAACATTTTCTTTCATATTCTTTTTTAAACACTAAAAAATCATGAAATATTAAGTCGTTATTACCTTTAGAAGCTCTCTCGTTGTACATACTCCTGTCGGTAAATATCACCCATATGATTACATTTTGTTTTGTGAATATGTTGAGCTTTAATAAAACATGTTTTACAGAAGTCACTTCCTGTTTCCTGTTTTTCAAAAAGATTCAAATCTCATGAAATCGTCACCTCATTTAGACCTGAATGGTTTCACAGCTTCCTGTGATCAATATTTAAAACACTTTCACTTTATTATTGCTATATTGATTCATTTACTATTCAGTGTATTGCTCGTGACATGATTACATATGAATATTATTGTGTGACCATTTCAAACAACAGCTTTTTATTTGAATGCGTTTATTCTAAATTAGTTTTGGACATTTTAACAAATATAGATGAATGTAATTATACGCAGATGAATATTGATGAAACGTGTTCAGGATGCTTTCGTCATTATTGTTAATTATGGTTAGTGCTCTTTGTTTTTATATTTTCTGGCGTCTGTTGATCTAATCTCACGCTCTGTTTGTTTAAACGTCTTCTCTGGAAAGCCTCCAGGCTTCAGGACGCCACCACGTGACGCCGTTTATACGTTTATGGTCCCCATGAAAGGAACGTCGCCCAGGAAACTGACAACGGAAGTAACCCGTTAACCAGGAAGTAACCCGTTAACCAGGAAGTAACCTGTTAACCAGGAAGTAACCCGTTAACCAGGAAGTAACCCGTTAACCAGGAAGTAACCTGTTAACCAGGAAGTCACCCGTTAACTAGGAAGTAACCTGTTAAACAGGAAGTAACCCATTAAACAGGAAGTAACCTGTTAAACAGGAAGTAACCTGTTAACCAGGAAGTAACCCATAAACACGACAGGAAGTTAGTTGCTAGTTAGCAGTGTGCATACAGCGCCTAAAGACCACGTAAGTAAAGTAAAACATATCGCTGTAAAGTGACGTTGACGTGTTTCTGTGTGTTTGTGATGTTTCGGTGGAGGAAGTGAAGGAGGAAGTAAAGGAGGAAGTGAAGGAGGAAGTGAAGGAGGAAGTAAAGGAGGAAGTGAAGGAGGAAGTGAAGGAGGAAGTAAAGGAGGAAGTGAAGGAGGAAGTGAAGGAGGAAGTGAAGGACATCTTGTGAGTCTGCAGGTTGTGTTCTTTAAAAGAAGCCGCGTCCTTTGTCTGTAGCGTGAAGCTAACAGTAGCGTGAAGCTAACATATTGATGTAGATGTTTTTATTCATAACTTGTAGTTGTGTGTAACATCAATATGTTTCATTATATATATATATATATATATATATATATATATATATATATATATATATATATATATATATATATATATATAGAACACATGAACTGTTGTACATGTATCACTTTGTATACATAGTGTATTCTCATCATAATATTTATTAACTTCAAATTCAATGTCTTTACTATAAATCTCCTCTTAATGTTGAACTGCAAGAAAAACATTAAATATGTCACAATAATTATGATAATAATCGTAGTTTATTGCATCAATAATATTTATTCTTGATGCATGAGAATGAGTTTAGAAATATAATATTTAGGAATATTGATAGATAAACCCAATTTAAATAGTTTATTAATGTGTAGTAATATTTAAAGAGAATCATTTAAATTCAGTTTCCTGGAAACGTTTTGTTTGATTTAAACGAGAAATCATTTCCATGTTGGACTCAGTGACTCAGTGGAAACACACACACACACACACACACACACACACACACACACACACACACACACACACACACACACACACACACACACACACACACACACACACACACAGAGACACACAGGCACACACACACACACACACACACACACACACACATCACGGTGGGGGGGTCATCACCCTCCCATCATGCCCCTGAGTGTGTGTGTGTGTGTGTGTGTGTGTGTGTGTGTCTGTGTGTGTGTGTGTCTGTGTGTGTGTGTGTGTGTGTGTGTGTGTGTGTGTGTGTGTGTGTGTGTGTGTGTGTGTGTGTGTTCATACCAGCGGCTCCTCAGCAACCAGCTCTAATGTGTTCATTAGCGTTCTGAGAAAGTGATGCAGACGAGGGTGAAGAGGAAGAGGATTTGTTTGAGCAGATGAAGGCTTTTGTTCTCCAGTGCAAGAGGACTGAATCCACTCAATGAAGTAATAATAAGACAAGAAGTGGTAACGTCCCACAATGCATCAGTCACAACACACTCAAACATGATATTTAACAAGATATTTAACAAGATATTTCATTATATTGATCTTTACAGCCAAAACTCTCTTCAGAGGGATTTACAATCTGAACACATGACCTGTGACCTTTGACCTCTTACGCCAACATGTCATGTGACCAGAAGACAATAGATGTCATGTGACCAGAAGACAATAGATGTCATGTGAGGTGAAGTGAGGTAATCTGAGGCTGAAGGGACTGGACCTACTCTACATGCTCACCTCATGAGGAGATGTTTGTCTCCTCATGAGGAGATGTTTGTCTCCTCATGAGGAGATGTTTGTCTCCTCATGAGGAGATGTTTGTCTCCTCATGAGGAGATGTTTGTCTCCTCATGAGGAGATGTTTGTCTCCTCATGAGGAGATGTTTGTCTCCTCATGAGGAGATGTTTGTCTCCTCATGAGGAGATGTTTGTCTCCTCATGAGGAGATGTTTGTCTCCTCATGAGGAGGCGTTTGTCTCCTCATGAGGAGGCGTTTGTCTCCTCATGAGGAGGCGTTTGTCTCCTCATGAGGAGGCGTTTGTCTCCTCATGAGGAGATGTTTGTCTCCTCATGAGGAGATGTTTGTCTCCTCATGAGGAGATGTTTGTCTCCTCATGAGGAGATGTTTGTCTCCTCATGAGGTGATGTTTGTCTCCTCATGAGGAGATGTTTGTCTCCTCATGAGGAGGCGTTTGTCTCCTCATGAGGAGGCGTTTGTCTCCTCATGAGGAGATGTTTGTCTCCTCATGAGGAGATGTTTGTCTCCTCATGAGGAGATGTTTGTCTCCTCATGAGGAGATGTTTGTCTCCTCATGAGGAGGCGTTTGTCTCCTCATGAGGAGATGTTTGTCTCCTCATGAGGAGATGTTTGTCTCCTCATGAGGAGATGTTTGTCTCCTCATGAGGAGGCGTTTGTCTCCTCATGAGGAGGCGTTTGTCTCCTCATGAGGAGATGTTTGTCTCCTCATGAGGAGGCGTTTGTCTCCTCATGAGGAGATGTTTGTCTCCTCATGAGGAGATGTTTGTCTCCTCATGAGGAGGCGTTTGTCTCCTCATGAGGAGATGTTTGTCTCCTCATGAGGAGATGTTTGTCTCCTCATGAGGAGATGTTTGTCTCCTCATGAGGAGGCGTTTGTCTCCTCATGAGGAGATGTTTGTCTCCTCATGAGGAGATGTTTGTCTCCTCATGAGGAGATGTTTGTCTCCTCATGAGGAGGCGTTTGTCTCCTCATGAGGAGGCGTTTGTCTCCTCATGAGGAGATGTTTGTCTCCTCATGAGGAGGCGTTTGTCTCCTCATGAGGAGATGTTTGTCTCCTCATGAGGAGGCGTTTGTCTCCTCATGAGGAGGCGTTTGTCTCCTCATGAGGAGATGTTTGTCTCCTCATGAGGAGATGTTTGTCTCCTCATGAGGAGGCGTTTGTCTCCTCATGAGGAGGCGTTTGTCTCCTCATGAGGAGATGTTTGTCTCCTCATGAGGAGATGTTTGTCTCCTCATGAGGAGATGTTTGTCTCCTCATGAGGAGATGTTTGTCTCCTCATGAGGAGATGTTTGTCTCCTCATGAGGAGGCGTTTGTCTCCTCATGAGGAGGCGTTTGTCTCCTCATGAGGAGATGTTTGTCTCCTCATGAGGAGATGTTTGTCTCCTCATGAGGAGATGTTTGTCTCCTCATGAGGAGATGTTTGTCTCCTCATGAGGAGGCGTTTGTCTCCTCAGGTGAGCCTTCAGGTTGCTCAGTGTCTCCTGTGATGTATCGGAGAGCAACAGGAAGTGGCCCCGTGGGTTCTCACAATGGGAGCGTCTCTGCTCGGTGACCTCTGACCTGAGGCGAGTGCTCGGCCTGGCAGGAGTCCCTGTGAGTGTTTGCAGAGCGCGTGGGCGCTCCTCTTTGTTTAATGGAGATATCAGCGAGCGCTAATGAAGGCAGCTAATCCCTGAGCGCTCCGTTAACTCCTCTCTGCAGCGCCGCTGATAGTTTCTTCCTTTATTGTTTTATGGTTTTATTGTGTGAGGACTAATGGACGCGTGTTTGACTTGAGCGCCGGCGTGCCTCCGTCTCCTCGCAGCCCGCCAGCTGCCAATCACCAGCAGAGCCCCATGTGACCCGCAGGGGGAGGAGCCTGCCGGCTTCAAAAGAGCAGCATCCAGAGCACCGGCACCAGAGACCAGAACCAGCAGAACCAGCAGAACCAGCAGCAGCAGAACACACCAGCAGACAGTGGGGACTGTTTCTTCTTCTTCGTTGGTCTTTTCCTTCCCGGCGCTCCTCCCGTAACTCTTCTTCTCCTCCTCGCGCTGTTTGGCAGGTATGCAGTGCGTCCGTTGTCCCGCCCTCTTGGTCCTCGTGGCGTTGGTTCTGCCGGGCGTTTCCTCCCAGCCCGACAGAGACCAGGACCGGTACCAGAACCAGAACCAGGACCTGGAGCTGGAGCTGCGTCCTCACAGGCTGCTGCAGCGAGCGCGCCTGTCACAGGTGAGAGAGCCGACAGCCAATCAGAACGCTGCATTTCATTCGGTCCAAAGCCTCCTTCCAGACAGCAGCTCTCAGAGGAAGAGACTCGTCTTCAGTTCATGAGACGAGGAAGAGCTTCATGAACAGCTGAAGCTCCTCCTTCACTGAGCTGTGAGGTTGTTGTTGTTGTTGTTGTTTACAGCTGAAGGGAACAAACATTGAGAGTTGAAACGTTTCCATCTTAGACTAAAGTGTTCTTGTTTCCTCTGAATGGCTCCATGTGACCTTCATCATCATCATCAAACTGTCTGCAGGACTGGAGTAAGCGTGCGGTGGAGGACCTGCTGGCTCAGATGTCTCTGCCGGAGGCCGACGCCCAGCGGGAGGCCGAGGTCGTTTCCGTGGCGACAGGCGGGAGGCTGAACCTGGAGCGGTCCGTCGACCCGCCCAACAACCTGCCGCCCCGCGAGCGCAAGGCCGGCTGCAAGAACTTCTACTGGAAGGGCTTCACTTCCTGTTAAAGCCCCGCCCAGGTATCTAAACACCTCTTTAAGCCCCGCCCAGGTACCTGACCTCCTCTTTAAGCCCCGCCCAGGTACCTGACCTCCTCTTTAAGCCCCGCCCAGGTACCTGACCTCCTCTTTAAGCCCCGCCCAGGTATCTAAACACCTCTTTAAGCCCCGCCCAGGTACCTGACCTCCTCTTTAAGCCCCGCCCAGATACCTAAACACCTCTTTAAGCCCCGCCCAGATACCTAAACACCTCTTTAAGCCCCGCCCAGGTACCTGACCTCCTCTTTAAGCCCCGCCCAGGTATCTAAACACCTCTTTAAGCCCCGCCCAGGTACCTGACCTCCTCTTTAAGCCCCGCCCAGATACCTAAACACCTCTTTAAGCCCCGCCCAGGTAACTTGCGTTCTGTGTCTCACCTGTCTTTCTTGTGTTGTTTCCATGGCAGCTGCCGCACGGCGACCAATCCCAGATGACCTTCACCTGAGCGACTGGACGGACCAATCAGCAGCCGTCTGGCTGCAGTGTACCTGAATAATTCATGTAATTATCAATAAAACAAAAGATAAATCATTGAAGTTCGTGGCTCCGCCTCCCGTCTGTCTGCATGAAACATGAAACACTGATTACAGAAGAGAAACCTTCAAATGTTTATGAATCAGGACAGGAGGGAGCACTGGGAACACTGGGAGCACTGGGGGTAATGGAAACACTGGGAGCACTGAGAGGACTGGGAACACTGGGGGCACTGGGAACACTGGGGGCACTGGGAACACTGGGAGCACTGAGAGGACTGGGAACACTGGGGGCACTGGGAACACTGGGGGCACTGGGAGCACTGAGAGGACTGGGAACACTGGGAGCACTGGGAGCACTGGGAACACTGGGAGCACTGAGAGGACTGGGAACACTGGGAGCACTGAGAGGACTGGGAACACTGGGAGCACTGAGAGGACTGGGAACACTGGGAGCACTGGGAGCACTGGGAACACTGGGAGCACTGAGAGGACTGGGAACACTGGGAGCACTGGGAGCACTGGGAACACTGGGAGCACTGAGAGGACTGGGAACACTGGGAGCACTGGGAGCACTGGGAACACTGGGAGCACTGAGAGGACTGGGAACACTGGGGGCACTGGGAACACTGGGAGGAGTGGAAACAGCAGCAGGTTTGTGAACAGAGAGGTCGAGTGTAATTAACCTTTAATGGAGATCAGAGAGAGCGAGAGTAAATGTTGACTCAACACATCACACAGTGTGTGTGTGTGTGTGTGTGTGTGTGTGTGTGTGTGTGTGTGTGTGTGTGTGTGTGTGTGTGTGTGTGTCGTTAAGGATGTTAATCTTTAATCTCTAATGTAAACTGAACGCTAGATCTGAACTGCCAACATCCAAGCCCCGGGATTGGTTGCTGCTCTAAATAAGTGTGTGTGTGTATATATATATATATATATATATATATATATATATATATATATATATATATATATATATATATGTATATATATATATATATATATATATATATATATATATATATATATATATATATGTATATATATATATATAAATATATATATACATGTACTGCAGACAGACAGCTGGTGTTGTGTTTCATCTTCTTCGTTTCCTCCTGCTTTAATGGGTTCAGAGGTCAGAGTGTGTGTGTGTGTGTGTGTGTGTGGGGGGGGGGGGGGGGGGGCAGCAGGAGGCCTTGAGTCACCGCCCCCCCTCTGAGGAGCCGGCTAATCAAACGCCTGGGTGGAGGTGAAAGTGTGAGTCAGTCTGGACTAATCACACACACACACACACACACACAAACACACACACATTAGCAGGTCGGCACACACCATGTGACCCCCCGCTGACGCCCAGCGGGATTCTGGGAGAAATATTTAGAGTGACAGGAAGACACTCCATCAGTGGTGTGAGGAAGGAGAGGAGGCAAGGAAAGAGGGGACAAGGATAGAGGAGGCAAGTAGAAAGGAGGCAAGGAGAGGAGGCAAGCAGAGAGGAGGCCAGGAAAGGAAGCAGGGAGGCAATGAGGGAAGAAACAAGGAAAGTAAAGTAGGAGGTGGTCTAGGAAACAAGAGGAGAGGAAAGAGGAGACATCAGAGCAGATCTCACAAATTCAAAATGTTAATAATTAATTCCTGTAGAAGTTTTATTAGAAGCTAAAGTGATAATAATAACAACAATCCTAACAATAACAACAATCCTAACAATAACAACAATAACAACAAGTCTCCTCTGGAACATCTTTCCTTCTTTTCTCCAAACAGAAAAGGATGGAAACGTTATTTTAATAAATAACGTAGAAGCAGAGCGGCGTCTCTAACTCGGACCGGCGGCTGAACCAATCGGCCGTCAGCCGTCCGTCTCCGTGGTAACCGCCTCGGACAGGTGTGACACGGTTACCACGGAGACGGTCGTCTGCCGTTAGCGTCCTGACGGCTGAAGCCCCGCCCCCTCGCTGCAGGTTTCTTTCAGCGTGGGATTTTTACTTTGAGGACGCAGCTAAAAAAGGAGGCTTCTGATTGGCCGGGACGTCTGGCTCCAATTCACCTGTAAGCTCACCTGCAAGAGAGCAGGAAGTGATGTCATCACACAGGAAGCAGACTGGTGATGTCATCACACAGCTGTCAGACAGCCGGGAACTTGTTTCTGCAGGAATATTGACGCATAAACAGTTTGAAGAGTAAAGAGCGCTTTGTGCATATTAAATATGAACCTGTGTGCTGCTCACAGCTGGACTGACGCGCTTCATGAGACTCCCACAGGTTCCTCATATTACTGAACATTATGACCTCATCAGGAGTTCATGAGCTCACATCTACACACTGGGTTCTCAGTGGAACATTACATTTACTTCTAAGTTCACGGAATCAAGATGGGGTGAATTTAGATTGGTTATTATTCTCACGGTCGCCTGTCTCCGGGCAGATTTACTAACTAGAAGTAAACAACGATCTACTCTCCAGAGAGAAACTGTAGTGCTTAGAACCCAACGGACCCAACAAACCCTACCATCTAGTACCAAACCCTACCATCTAGAACCAAACCCTACCATCTAGAACCAAACCCTACCATCTAGAACCAAACCCTACCATCTAGTACCAAACCCTACCATCTAGAACCAAACCCTACCATCTAGTACCAAACCCTACCATCTAGAACCAAACCCTACCATGAGAACCAAACCCTACCATCTAGTACCAAACCCTACCATGAGAACCAAACCCTACCATCTAGTACCAAACCCTACCATGAGAACCAAACCCTACCATCTAGAACCAAACCCTAGCATCTAGTACCAAACCCTACCATCTAGTACCAAACCCTACCATCTAGAACCAAACCCTACCATCTAGAACCAAACCCTACCATGAGAACCAAACCCTACCATCTAGTACCAAACTCTACCATCTAGAACCAAACCCTACCATGAGAACCAAACCCTAGCATCTAGAACCAAACCCTACCATGAGAACCAAACCCTAGCATCTAGTACCAAACCCTAGCATCTAGAACCAAACCCTAGCATCTAGAACCAAACCATAGCATCTAGTACCAAACCCTACCATCTAGTACCAAACCCTGGCATCTAGAACCAAACCGTTCCTTGAGAACCAGACTCTTTGGTCTAGAACCGAACTCAGCAGAAGAAAACAGTAGCTCTCAGAACCAGGATCTTAGGCACTCAGTCCAGGTCTAGAGACTCTAGACCTTGTTGTGGTTCTCTCAGAGTTCTGCTCAGATGAACTGATACTGAGAGCAAGGAACGTCTTTAGAGAACAGAAACATTTGTTTTTATCGATCCATTTGGTTCCTTTTGGTCCAGAGTTCAAAATCCCAGGACTTCCTGTCAGAGCCGGAGTCGGTGACGTTCAGAAGGTTCTACGCACGAACACGGTGCAGGAACAGAAGAAGAACAATGAGGACCCTCTGAGACATCTGTGGGCAAAGATAAAAGGCTCAATAACCATTCAGCTGTGTGTGTGTGTGAGTGTGTGTGTGTGTGTGTGTGTGTGTGTGTGTGTGTGTGTGTGTGTGTGTGTGTGTGTGTGTGTGTGTGTGTGTAGCAGCAGGTAAATTGTTGTTCAATGACAGACCTGCAGGCTGCAGGACGACATCAGTGACGACCAACAGCTGCTGTCAAACAGCGACAGGCTCCGCCCACTCACCTAATAAAACAGGAAACTACAACAAGTTTGAACCTTTTACATTTATCCCAGTTTGAATCAGAGAAGTCGACCTCAGACCCCTCAGGAACAAAGAGACACGAAACGACCACAAAGAGACACCAGACAACTACAAAGAGACACTAGACAACTACAAAGAGACACCAGACAACTACAAAGAGACACTAGACAACTACAATGAGACAAACAACGACAGAGTGACAATAGAGTGAAGATGACAGAGTGATGATGACAGAGTGATGATGACAGAGTGATGATGATAGAGTGATGATGACAGAGTGATGATGATAGAGTGATGATGATAGAGTGATGATGACAAAGTGAAGATGACAGAGTGATGATGACAGAGTGATGATGACAGAGTGATGATGACAGAGTGAAGATGACAGAGTGAAGATGACAGAGTGAAGATGACAGAGTGATGATGACAGAGTGATGATGACAAAGTGAAGATGACAGAGTGATGATGACAGAGTGATGATGACAGAGTGATGATGACAGAGTGAAGATGACAGAGTGATGATGACAGAGTGATGATGATAGAGTGAAGATGACAGAGTGATGATGACAGAGTGAAGATGACAGAGTGAAGATGACAGAGTGAAGATGACAGAGTGATGATGACAGAGTGATGATGATAGAGTGATGATGACAGAGTGAAGATGACAGAGTGATGATGACAGAGTGAAGATGATAGAGTGAAGATGACAGAGTGATGATGACAGAGTGATGATGATAGAGTGAGGATGACAGAGTGAAGATGACAGAGTGATGATGACAGAGTGAAGATGACAGAGTGATGATGATAGAGTGAAGATGACAGAGTGATGATGACAGAGTGATGATGATAGAGTGAGGATGACAGAGTGATGATGACAGAGTGATGATGACAGAGTGATGATGATAGAGTGAAGATGACAGAGTGATGATGACAGAGTGATGATGACAGAGTGAAGATGACAGAGTGATGATGACAGAGTGATGATGATAGAGTGATGATGACAGAGTGAAGATGACAGAGTGATGATGACAGAGTGATGATGATAGAGTGAAGATGACAGAGTGATGATGACAGAGTGATGATGATAGAGTGATGATGACAGAGTGATGATGACAGAGTGAAGATGACAGAGTGAAGATGACAGAGTGAAGATGACAGAGTGATGAACATGAGGACCCGCTCTCAGCTCTCAGTGGCCCTCTGGGGGGCCGCGAGCCTCCAGCTGAAAATTTGCCTAAAGCAGCAGGAAGCAAAGGGAAAGTGTTTAAACGGCTCATTTCACTAAAGCGGGAGGCGGTGGAGACATCATCATCATCATCATCATCATCATCATCATCATCATCATCATCATCATCAGTCAGCGCTCTACAGTCCAGAGCGTGACGTCAGCGAGCTGAATATAAGAGCTGAGAGGCTGACGGGACGCTCCACAAGATCCTCACACCTGAGACCTGCAGACCTCACACCTGCAGACAGACAGACAGGCACGCAGACAGACAGACAGACAGGCACGCAGACAGACAGGTGATGAAGATGGGCTCCTCCTCGCGCCTCCTGCTGCTCCTCCTCTCCCTCAGCGCCTCCTTCAGCTGCTCCTCCGCAGCGCAGAGAGACTCCAGACTGCTGCTGCACCGGAGCCCAGTGCTGGGAGACAGACAGGTGAGAGACAGACAGACAGGTGGAGACTGACAGGTGAGAGACAGACAGGTGGAGACAGACAGGTAGAGACAGACAGGTGGAGACTGACAGGTGAGAGACAGACAGGTGGAGACTGACAGGTAAAGACAGACAGGTGGAGACAGACAGGTAGAGACAGACAGGTGGAGACAGACAGGTGGAGACAGACAGGTGGAGACAGACAGAATTCCTTTAATGAAACTTTGATCATCAAACATTTAAACTTTCTAAATCTTTTTTTTTTTTGCTGTTTTTTTCTCTTTAAAATGTTTCTCAGCTGCTAAAATAAAATTAATGTCGAGGTTTTTAAAGTTTAGCTAATAAAAGTTATTGTTTTGTTCTTTGAACGTTTTTAGTGTTTTCATAACAAAATATAAATTTTTCAGTTTTTTCACTTCTCTTCTTTTATTTTGTATCTTTATCTTTATATTTCATATTTTATTTTTTATTCTTTCTTTTTTAATGTTTATTGTTTATTTTTATTTATTTATTTATTTTATCTTGTATCTTTAATATGTACTATTTTATTTTATATTTCATATGTGTCTTATAGCTAAAACATTGTTATTTTTGTTTGAAAGCAATTTATTTTCTTTCTTCAGATAAATTATGATTAAAACTAAACGAAACAATATATATTATATATATAATATATATATATATATATATATATATATATATATATATATATATATATATATATATATATATATATAACATGTTGATGATAATTTTGGTTTAATTAATTAATTGATATGATTCATAAGTTCATAAAAGAAATAATAATAAATTAATGATGTTCAATAACTTAAAGTCACTTTTAAACGTTTCATGCTTCCAAAGACATTTTTTTAAATTAAAAATGAAAAAAAGATTTTTTTTAATTTACATTTTAATATTGTCTCATAGTTCTTTATCTTCAGTAAC
Source organism: Clinocottus analis (assembly GCF_023055335.1). Classification (NCBI taxonomy): domain Eukaryota; kingdom Metazoa; phylum Chordata; class Actinopteri; order Perciformes; family Cottidae; genus Clinocottus; species Clinocottus analis. Next base: position 437,426 of record NW_027175931.1, on the reverse strand, counting down.
GTTTAAGGTTCTTTATCTTCAGTAACGTTTAAGGTTCTTTATCTTCAGTAACGTTTAAGGTTCTTTATCTTCAGTAACGTTTAAGGTTCTTTATCTTCAGTAACGTTTAAGGTGTTTAATGTCTCAACATGTCTCTGGTTCTCAGGAGGTGTCCCGGGCCTCGCTGGTGGAGCTGCTCCTGTCGGACCTCCTGCAGCTAGAGAACGAGGTTCTGCAGGAGGAGAACTTCCCTCTGGCTGACGGAGAACCACAAGATGTCCGCGAGGACCTGGAACGAGCCGCCGGGCCGCTGCTCGCCCCACGAGAGAGGAAGGCCGGCTGCAAGAACTTCTTCTGGAAGACCTTCACTTCCTGCTGAGAGCCTCCTCCCTTTTCATCCTCCCTCCTCATCCTCCTCCCTCTTCATCTCCCTCCTCATCCTCCTCCCTCCTCATCCTCCTGTACAGAAACCGTGTGGATCTGGCTCTTGAGTGTTTGGACGAATTGTTTCGATTTTTCTGAGCGGATTCTTTCTGAATGTAACGATGAAACTATTTTTAATTGTTGGTTTGAATAAAATCAGTTTGAGACAAACGCTGGCGCGTGTCTGCTCTTCATCATCATGAAGCTCTTCATCATGAATCTAAAGAGTTCAAGACTTTAGTTTTCAACATGAGCCGTGTTTTCTCAAAGATCCTGAAAGGTTTGCATCCGCTCACTAAACACAGAATATCTCCTCAACCACAAGGGCTATTTGAATAATTTCAAAAGGTAAACTATTCAGAGAAGTCTTGTGAGACCAGTTCAGAGGTTCATGTAGCAGAATCTGTGTTACTGGTTTACTGGTTGATGATAGAACACGGGAAAGAAAAAGATCTTTCAGAATGTATACCCTCTTTTTAATGATGAAATCATCTCTTTTCTTTCTACTATAAAACATCTCCATGTGTTCACAGTTTCTCTGCTAAGTTTCACTTTGATTAAGTAAAGTTAGATAGTTTTAGTAATTCATTTTTCATAAATAAGGCCCTAACTTTCTTCCTGGACCTTGAACGCCTCTGATTCCACACCAGAGGGACTCAGTTCAAGATGCACCAACACACACCAACAAGTATTATTTATGTATAAGTACAACACACACCAACAAGTATTGTTTATATATAAGTAAGTACAACACATACCAACAAGTATTATTTATCATAAGTAAGTCATATTTCAGGTTGATATCTTGGGGTTTTGATGGTCCTTTGAGTCATATTGATGCTTTATGTTCATATTTATGGTTTATTGTGTTATAAACAGCTGCATTGTGTTGCTGCGTCATGTCAGAGGTTTGATTCATGAGAGCACGAAGACCTGGAGAGCGAGGAAGATGAGGAAGACTCCTGATGAAGAGCTCGGCCCCCAATGCTGGGGAGGAAGTAAAAGGGTAAAGAGTTCAAGAGCTAAAGACACTACGCGATAAGGACTACACTGTGTGTGTGTGTGTGTGTGTGTGTGTGTGTGTGTGTGTGTGTGTGCCTGTGTGTGTGTGTGCCTGTGTGTGTCTGTGTGTGTGTGTGTGTGTGTGTGTGTGTGTGTGTGTGTGTGTGTGTGTGTGTGTGTGTGTGTGTGTGTGTGTGTGTGTGTGAAGCAGCTGCTGCAGTCAGATTAGCAGCTCTTTTCATTCATTAACTCTTTGTTAAGAAAAGCTTTCAGGGATTAAACCTTAATGAGAGCTGATGATTGACAGCTGAGACACACACACACACACACACACACACACACACAGTTAAAAAAGTTCAGTAGAAAGTAGTGTACAAGTACAACATCAAGGTACTTGTAGTCCTCAACGAGGAAATATTGATCTTTCATTCTGTGTTGGTTCTGGCGCCTCTTGTGGACCAAGATGGTAATTAAATGAGCACCAGGGTCCATTTAGAAAAGCTCTCATTGTAGAGGAGGAGGGGGGGTTAAACTGGTTCTGGGTCTGGTTCTAGTTCTGGGTCTGAATCTGATTCTGGGTCTGGTTCTGGGTCTCTCCATAGTGTCCTCTGAGGTCTATGGAGGACTGAGACTGGTTCAGTTACAGGATCCTTCAGGTTTTGAACACAGTACTTTTCACAGTGTGTAGAAGTACTTGTACTCCAGATATACAAGTACTTCCTCTGTGTTGTGGAGGTGATCTGCAGGTGCAGCTGTGATGTCAGAGGAGCCACTTCCTCCTAATAAACAGGAAGCTGCCGTCAGCCAATCAGAGGCCAGCGTTTCTAAACGCTTCAATAACCCTTAATGAGCTTTAATTACAGCTGTGTGTGTGTGTGTGTGTGTGTGTGAGTGTGAGAGTGTGTGTGTGTGAGAGTGTGTGTATCCTGCATCCTTCCATGTCAATGAAGTGCATTTAAGGGTCAAGGACGATAAAGTGGAACATGACGACACAGCGTCACTAAGTTATGCATAAATATGTACGAATATATAAATATATATATATATATATATATATATATATATATATATATATATATATATATATATATATATATATATATATATATATATATACAGGTCCTGGTCCTAGTTCTGGTCCTGGTCTTGGTTCTGGTCCTGGTCTTAGTTCTGGTTATAGTTCTGGTCCTGGTCTTGGTTCTGGTCCTGGTTTTGGTTCTGGTTATAGTTCTGTTCCTGGTCCTGGTTCTGATCCGTGATCTCAGTCCGCCCTCTGCTGGAGGAACTCTGAACGACATCAATACTGAGCCTGAAGCCCCGCCCACAACCACCTGACCAATCAGAGCCCAGGATGCTGCTGACGTCTTTAATATCAGATTATAATTTCATTATTTTATAAATGCCAAAAGATTTATTAGTAAATTAACTTATAAATTATAGAACTATTCGAAATGAGTAAAGCAGAGTAAATAAGTAAGTAAGTTTCTTTTCCTTCTTTTCCTGTTCTTCATGTGTGTGAACATGAGCGTCCTCACTGGTTCCACTGGTTCCACTGGTTCCAGCTGCGCTGTGCGTCTGCGACCAGCAGGGGGCGACGTCACTCCACCGCTTCAGAAAAACATGGTTCATTTTGAAGACATAGATTTACAGATTTTCAGACTTTCTTAAACTTCTGTTTCATGTTTACAAACCTTTCTGTTTTTGTCTGAAAACTCTGAGGTTGTGAAGTAGAAGTACACGGAAAACAGAGTACTAGTACTGTGTTTGTGTCTGCAGACTGAGAACCAGTGGAACCAGTGGAACCAGTGGAACCAGTGATCAGCTCCTCTTTCCTCTCCTGAGGTTCTTTAGTTTCCACTTCCTGTTTCCTGCTTTGAGTTTATGATTGTTTGTGATTTCATGTCTTTGTTTATTCTCATAAATAATAATAACAAAAACATTCTAAACTCTAAAAGTCACAAAACTAATATTTAATTATTCTGAACTTAAAGGATCAAAAAGAAGAGAGAGAGAGAGAGAGAGAGAGAGAGAGAGAGAGAGAGAGAGAGAGAGAGAGAGAGAGAGAGAGGGAGACAGACAGGTAGCTCGAGCTGGAGGAGGTGACGTAGGCCGTAAGGATGACGTCAGCCCCGCTGTCTCGGGGTGTGTTTGTTTGTGAGGGAGAAGCTGGTTGGATGTGGGCGGAGTCAGAGGAGAAGAGCTGCTCACTGGAGGAGGAACAACAGACAGGAGGACAGAGAGACAGACAGACAGGGAGACAGACAGACAGACACACAGACACACGCACAGAGCAACAGACAGGCAGCGGGATGTGGCGGCGCAGCGGCCGTCGGTAGCGCTCTGTTCTCGGGCTCGGAGCTCCAGGATGAGCGTGGCGCTGCAGGACCTCCGGAACACCGTGAGTACACGCGCACGCACACACAAGTCAAACAACCGTTCGTGCACGCGCAACGTGCATGCGCCCGGACACGACACACGCAACTCCTACGTGTCCCTCGCGCACCGGTCGGTTCTGTGTCCGCGCACCTGATGCTGATCACCTGTCAATCACTGCGCGTGGTGCGCGTGCGTTACTGCGTCTGTGCGTGTTTGCGTTCGTGTGTGTGTGTGTGTGTGTATGTGTGTGTGTGTGTGTGTGTGTGTGTGTTTGCTGACGTCACTGATCAAACAGGATGATTGGTTCCTGATCAATATCTCAACAGGACGCTCAGACGTTAAGAAACACAGAAGAAGAACTGATGACGTCACTTAAACTAATTGTTCTTTCAGATGAGGGACAATGAACTCAATGACAAGAATAACAAGAACAATAATAACAATAATAATAACAATAATAGTAATAATAACAATAATAAAACGATCAATGAATCGATTGAATGTTAAATTTTATTTAATATTTATTTTATTTATTTAATGTGTTTATGATTTAATAGCTTTTTAAGTTTCACTCAAACTAGAAAATAAAAGATTTGTTGTAAAGTTCTCAGACTAATGATTTAATATCTCCAAGAGAAAAGTCTCAATATTTAAAATGAGTCTCTGCTTTTTAGAAACAGGAAGTTCCTGGTGTGAAAATGAAGCGCTCCTCCAGGGTGCGTTCAGTAATCAGGCTGAGCCGCATTCCCTCAGCCCACCTGAGGAGACCAGCTCAGTCGGCTGGAGCCCTCAGCTGCTTCAACCTGTCGGCTTGCCGATCTCTGATTGGATCATTGTGACAATCAATCGGCTGGTTAGCATTAGCCGTTAGCATGCAGTCCACGTGTGCAGATAAACACAAATATTAAAGACAGAGGGCGACGTTACAGATCCGTCTTCAGCAGCAGAGGTCTGGTCTCTAGTTAGAAACTAGTCAGAGAGAAGTTACTTTAAGAAGATCATTAGAGATACCGAGTCATCATTAGAGATACCGAGTCTTCATTAGAGATACCGAGTCATCATTAGAGATACCGAGTCATCATTAGAGATACCGAGTCATCATTAGAGATACCGAGTCATCATTAGAGATACCGAGTCATCATTAGAGATACCGAGTCATCATTAGAGATACCGAGTCATCATTACAGATACCGCGTCATCATTAGAGATACCGAGTCATCATTAGAGATACCGAGTCATCATTAGAGATACCGAGTCATCATTAGAGATACTAAGTGACTATTAGAGGGACTAAGTCATTGTTTTCTATATCGGTGGCGGTCGTGGTGTCAGAGCTCGGCCTTCAGCGAGGCCGTATCGTCACATCAGGCGGATCAGAGGCAGAAAGAGTTTCTGGAGTTTCCGTCACAGAGCGACTCACTGACACTCTCCATAGTGCACAGATATGGCGTTGCAGTACAGCAGCCCCAGGTGCAGCAGCAGCCCCAGGTGCAGCAGCAGCCCCAGGTGCAGCAGCAGCCCCAGGTGCAGCAGCAGCCCCAGGTGCAGCAGCAGCCCCAGGTGCAGCAGCAGCCCCAGGTGCAGCAGCAGCCCCAGGTGCAGCAGCAGCCCCAGGTGCAGCAGCAGCCCCAGGTGCAGCAGCAGCCCCAGGTGCAGCAGCAGCCCCAGGTGCAGCAGCAGCCCCAGGTGCAGCAGCAGCCCCAGGTGCAGCAGCAGCCCCAGGTGCAGCAGCAGCCCCAGGTGCAGCAGCAGCCCCAGGTGCAGCAGCAACAGCGTTGTGGCTAGTTTATGATTAAATATTGTAAATGTATAAAACAGTAACAGTAACATAATCAAATATAGGCCTTCAGTAAGTCCTGAGGTTCTAGCTTCTAGGTGAGACGCTAGATTCACTGACCAATCACAGCACATGTTCATGGTCACATGGTCCAAGAAGACATAAAGAGGCCTGAAGGAGCAAGGGAGCACATAAAATAAGTCACTATTAGAGATAATAAGTCATTAATATAGATACTAAGTAACTATTAGAGATAATAAGTAACTATTAGAGATAAAAAGTCACTATCAGAGATAATAAGTCATTAATATAGATATTATGTCATTATAGAGATACTAGCTTTCTTTTCTTGGACTTTGGGATTATTTGTCAGTTTTTCCAACTTAATAACTTGTCTTTGGTTAATCGGCGATATGGAAACATTGCTTTCTTGCGGCAGGATGCCGTTCATCGTGGGTCACAAAATCCACATGCATTGTGGGAGATGTAGTCCAAGGTGACTGAACACTGTGAAGCAGCACAGACTTTAATCTGAAGACCAGCGTATGTTTTTGGGCCACAAACAATGACGTGGCGGGCCGGATTCGACCCGCAGGCCTCGAGTTTGACACCAGTGTACTAAGTCGTTATTAGAGTTAATAATTAAAGAAATATATATTTAGTCATCATTATTAAATACGAAGTCATTATTAGAGATACTAAGTATTACATACTAATTATGTCAAGGCTTAAAAGATGTTTTCTTTCCATCACGTGGCTACGTTCTTATCTTTCTAGTGATCTAATATGCTCCCATAATCTCTCCATATTGTAGATCTGTAGATATAAACGTCCAAAAAGATGTAAACGTCCAAAGAGATGTTCACATCTAAAGAGATGTAAACATCTAAAGACGTGTAAACATCTAAAGACGTGTAAACATCTAAAGAGATGTAAACATCTAAAGACGTGTAAACATCTAAAGACGTGTAAACATCTAAAGAGCTGTAAACATCTAAAGACGTGTAAACATCTAAAGAGCTGTAAACATCTAAAGAGCTGTAAACATCTAAAGAGCTGTAAACATCTAAAGACGTGTAAACATCTAAAGACGTGTAAACATCTAAAGACGTGTAAACATCTAAAGAGATGTAAACATCTAAAGAGATGTAAACATCTAAAGACGTGTAAACATCTAAAGAGATGTAAACATCTAAAGACGTGTACCATTGATTCTTCATCACAGTTTAAGACGTTTTCCTTTGATTGTCTTTGTGTGAACATTCCCAAGCTGGCAGTGTGTGTGTGTGTGTGTGTGTGTGTGTGTGTGTGTGTTGGGCAGGGTTTACTGCTTCCTGTCTGCAGCTCTGTGACTTCCTGTCTTAAGACGCCCAGTTTCCATTTCAGCATCAAAACAAACCAAAAGCCCCCGACCACCAACTGTTGGTATCTGATCATCTTCCTCACCACCACCATCATCATCATCATCATCTACATGATCAGTTTCCATCTGAGCAACATATCTTCATCTTTTAAAACCTGAGTGGCTCTTCATCACCTCCTTCTTCATCTTCAGTTAAACCTCAGACTGGTTTCAGTGGTGCTGCTGGTCTGGAGCTAGAGGTCGCATGGGGGAGGTCCAAGAGGTGTGTGTGTGTGTGTGTGTGTGTGTGTGTGTGTGTGTGTGTGAGGGGGGGGGGGGCTTCAGGTGCTGAGGTCAACAGTCAGGTGTCCTCCGTGTCTCTGAAGACAGACAGATGTTACATAAGCTGCAGTGAGCTCCATGAGAGCAGAATGGAGATGATTCACTACTTTATCTAATTACACACACGATGACATCATCACCCTCTACGGAGATATATAACACCCACTCGTCTCCTAGCAACCCCCACACCCCCACCCCTATGTGTGCGTCATGAGAGAGAGAGAGAGAGAGAGAGAGAGAGAGAGAGAGAGAGAGAGAGAGAGAGAGAGAGAGAGAGAGAGAGAGAGAGAGAGACTTCAGGAAGGAAACAGTTGGAAACCTTTAGTTTCCTGTCGGGCCGTCAGGCAGGAAGACAGTCTGCAGGAATACCTCTCTATGTCCTCACTATGTCCTCACTATGTCCTCTCTATGTCCTCTCTATGTCCTCTCTATGTCCTCTCTATGTCCTCACTATGTCCTCTCTATGTCCTCTCTATGTCCTCACTATGTCCTCACTATGTCCTCTCTATGTCCTCACTATGTCCTCTCTATGTCCTCTCTATGTCCTCACTATGTCCTCACTATGTCCTCTCTATGTCCTCACTATGTCCTCTCTATGTCCTCTCTATGTCCTCACTATGTCCTCTCTATGTCCTCTCTATGTCCTCTCTATGTCCTCTCTATGTCCTCACTATGTCCTCTCTATGTCCTCTCTATGTCCTCTCTATGTCCTCTCTATGTCCTCACTATGTCCTCTCTATGTCCTGTCTATGTCCTCTCTATGTCCTCACTATGTCCTCACTATGTCCTCTCTATGTCCTCTCTATGTCCTCACTATGTCCTCTCTATGTCCTCACTATGTCCTCTCTATGTCCTCTCTATGTCCTCTCTATGTCCTCACTATGTCCTCTCTATGTCCTCACTATGTCCTCACTATGTCCTCACTATGTCCTCTCTATGTCCTCTCTATGTCCTCACTATGTCCTCACTATGTCCTCTCTATGTCCTCACTATGTCCTCTCTATGTCCTCACTATGTCCTCTCTATGTCCTCTCTATGTCCTCTCTATGTCCTCACTATGTCCTCTCTATGTCCTCACTATGTCCTCACTATGTCCTCACTATGTCCTCTCTATGTCCTCACTATGTCCTCTCTATGTCCTCTCTATGTCCTCTCTATGTCCTCACTATGTCCTCTCTATGTCCTCACTATGTCCTCACTATGTCCTCTCTATGTCCTCTCTATGTCCTCTCTATGTCCTCACTATGTCCTCTCTATGTCCTCTCTATGTCCTCTCTATGTCCTCTCTATGTCCTCACTATGTCCTCACTATGTCCTCTCTATGTCCTCACTATGTCCTCTCTATGTCCTCTCTATGTCCTCTCTATGTCCTCACTATGTCCTCTCTATGTCCTCACTATGTCCTCTCTATGTCCTCACTATGTCCTCACTATGTCCTCTCTATGTCCTCTCTATGTCCTCTCTATGTCCTCACTATGTCCTCTCTATGTCCTCTCTATGTCCTCTCTATGTCCTCTCTATGTCCTCTCTATGTCCTCACTATGTCCTCTCTATGTCCTCTCTATGTCCTCTCTATGTCCTCTCTATGTCCTCTCTCTGAGGACCAGAAGTGTCCTCAAACATAGAGCTGTGATGCTAACATGCTAGCACTGCAGTAGTTTCTGTGGTGAACTCGTCTGTTTAAGTTCATAAAATGTGTGTGTGTGTGTGTGTGTGTGTGTGTGTGTGTGTGTGTGTGTGTGTGTGTGTGTGTGTGTGTCAGAGCCCAGGGCTGTTTGTGTTCCTGCCTCACGTCCACTGGGGGCTGAGTGTAAACAGAGGAAGAGAAGATTTATTTGTTCACACTTAAAGACCTCCACATGCTGCTGACACAAGCTGGAGTTCACCACCGAGTAGCAGATGTTATACTTCTTCTTTCAACACGTACATGTACTTTAATATACATTAAGGTAAAGAACTGGATCAATATATAAATAATGACAAGTTACTGCAAGCGCTCTCCTGACCACCAGAGGGGGCTCCTCTGGTTGTATAGAAGTCTATATAAATAACTACTTCTCTTGATTTATTCCCTCAGTAAATAGTAAACTTTAGTCTAATCTGCTTAGAAACTTGAGTATAAAAACTAATATTCACTGTTTTATGTACTCGACTGTAAAAGTAAGTTGTTTTACTTTGGCGGGAAGGAGGGGCGGGCGTTGGGTGGGGGGGCATTACTGTTACCTGTGATGTTAAATATGACTTACAATCCGGCCGGTCCGGCAATCAAACCTCCGAGGTTGTGTCTTGAATGCTGAGCTCAGATGTCGAGTCCCTGAAGGCAGCTTGAGCTTTCAATGAATAATAAATAGAGACGAGCGATTGATTCCTGAAGAGTGAAGCGCTCACGAGGACGAGTCCTCCGAGACAGGAAGCCGGCGAACGCCTTTACTTCTTCAGATGAGGCTTTATGAATAGTTACATGAATACTGTCAGAGTAAAGGTCAGAAACTGCTCCTGAAAAAGTGGAAGTACTGTTTTTGTCACCGTGAATAAGACCTGTTCTGTTCCTGTCCCCACTCGCGTCCTCACGTCCTCACGTCCTCACGTCCTCACGTCCTCACGTCCTCACGTCCTCATGTCCTCATGACCTCATGTGTCTCCATCTCTCTGCAGATGTCCAACTATAAACGAGCTACGTTTGAAGAGGACGAGGTGTCGGACGCCCCGGTTGAGGCGCCCTCGTCTCCTGACCGAGTGGAGGTCAGTGAACGCAACACAATTGCAAAGAAAGGAGACTTTTATTTATTTTTATTTTTTTTATTGCGACTAGGACATCTTCCTAAATCCCCCTCTCACTGGTCCCAGGTGATCTCAGAGAGACTTAAATCCACTTCTCAGACCTTGGGAGGTCGATGGTGGGGGAGTAGGGGGGTCAGGGGCTCAGACTGAAGCCCAGCGGGGGGCCACATCGTGGGGGTCCTCTTCCCACAAAGAGAGGCCCGGTGGGGGTGCTGGACCACCGCCTGGTCTGACCCCTCTGGAGGAGGTTCAGTGAGTCTTAGTGTCCGTGGGGTATCGGACCATTATGAACCCTTCATCCGGACCCCCACTGTGCTTTCATTACACTTTAACTATTTTAATAAAGTTTTGCAGACGATTGTTATCAGTTTGTTTCCTTTGTTATTTTAAAAGTCCCATAACCCCCCACCCCGAGTGTACCTAGACCCTGAGTCCTCAGCCTGTCCGGTCTGTCTCTCAGGTGGGCTTCAGGAAGGGGGGCGTGGACTTCCTGGGCCGGAGGACCCAGCTGGAGGTTCTGCTGTCGGTTCTGCTGCTGGCCTCCCTGCTGGCCCTGCTGGCGTCCCTGCTGGTCCTGGGTCTGGGGTTCAGCTCAGGTAACTCCTCCAAGCCCCGCCCACCCTCCTTCTTTGAACCCCCTTCAGTCCTCTGTCCTCCTTTAATCCCTCCTTTCCTTTCCTAACCCCTCCCCCCCCGCCCGCCCTTCCTCATTTCCTGTCCAGTCTCGCTCGTCTTTCCTTTCCTACTCCTTTTCTACTGTCCTTTCATTACTGCTCTACTTCATCCTCTCTTTATCCCCCTCCTTTGTTCCTTCCCTATCACGTCCTTCTTGTCCTCTCTTTCTTTCCTTCTCTGCCTCATATTTCTTTTCCCTTTTCTTGTTCTTCCTTTCCTTCCCTTTACCTCGCCCTTTCCCTTCTGTGTCCTCCTTCCCTCCTCATTTACGCCCACCCTTCCTTTTCTCCTTCCCAGCCTCCTCGTTTCCTCCTCTCCTTTGTCTTTGTCTCACAGACACAAAAGTTTTTAAAACACTTCCTGCTTCTTCAGCTCAGTGTGTTGTATTTCCCATCATGCCGTGCAGACGGTGGGCGTGGCCTGTGCCTGTCGGAGGCGTGCGTCACGGTGGCGAGTCAGATGGTGGAGGCCATGGACCGCAGCGCCGACCCGTGCAGCGACTTCTACCAGTTTGCCTGCGGAGGCTGGATGAGGAAGAACCCGCTGCCGGACGGGCGCTCCAGGTGGTCGACCTTCAACCGGATCTGGGAGCAGAACCAGGCCCTGCTCAAGCACCTGCTGGGTGAGGAGGTGGCGGGGGGGGGGGGGGGGGACTATGACGATCAACAACAATGTCCCCGTTTACTTTAATCTGCAAAGGCCAGCTAAGGTGAAATCTGATTGGATGAAAGCTCTTATCATAATTATGGTAACACACATTGTTGTTTTTCATAATCTGAGCCAGTGGAAGCATGAAGATGTTGAACCGAAGAGGCCCCAGTATTGAGCCTTGGGGAACACCACATGAGGCCCCAGTATTGAGCCTTGAGGAACACCACATGAGGCCCCAGTATTGAGCCTTGGGGAACACCACATGAGACCCCAGTATTGAGCCTTGAGGAACACCACATGAGGCCCAGTATTGAGCCTTGAGGAACACCACATGAGGCCCAGTATTGAGCCTTGGGGAACACCACATGAGGCCCAGTATTGAGCCTTGAGGAACACCACATGAGGCCCCAGTATTGAGCCTTGGGGAACACCACATGAGGCCCCAGTATTGAGCCTTGAGGAACACCACATGAGGCCCCAGTATTGAGCCTTGAGGAACACCACATGAGGCCCCAGTATTGAGCCTTGAGGAACACCACATGAGGCCCAGTATTGAGCCTTGTGGAACACCACATGAGGCCCAGTATTGAGCCTTGAGGAACACCACATGAGGCCCCAGTATTGAGCCTTGTGGAACACCACATGTCATTCTAGTCAGCTCTGAAGTGTAGTTAGGTATCGACACAAAGTATTGTCGGCCCTTCAAGTAGGATACAAACCAGTTGAGAGCTCCAGAGAGTCCTACCCAGAGCTTCAGTCTGTCTAGTAACTTGTATTATTTCGGGGTCTAAACCTCCTTTAGAGACAGACAGGTGGTCTAGAGAGTGAGACAGTTACAGACTAACGTAACCCTCCTTGTGTAGAGAACGGGACCTTCAACGGCAGCAGCGAGGCCGAGAGGAAGACCCAGTCCTACTACCTGTCGTGCCTCAACACCCAGAGGATCGAGGAGCTCGGGGCTCAGCCTCTTGTGGACCTCATCGCCAAGGTAACTACATCACGATGCGTTCAAGGACATCTGGAAAGAATCTGTCTTTACAGCTTCTGGAGGACAAAAGCAGATTGCACAACATACCAAGACAATTGTCGGCTGTTTTAAAGTTTGAAGCTGGTGAAGGAATTATTTTATTAGTAAACTGTATTATTGTTATTATTATGCATCAACATTATTTTATCTTTTTTATTAACTATTTTAATTATTATTTAGTATTAAAACCGACGTAGCGTTTATTAACTCTGGACTCTGAACCGGACTCTGTTGGTTCTGTAGATCGGGGGCTGGAACATGACGGGCCCCTGGGAGAAGGAGAACTTCATGGAGGTTCTGAAGGCGGTCTCTGGTCCCTACAGAGCTCAGCCCTTCTTCAGCGTCGGAGTCAACGCCGATCCCAAGAACTCCAACAGCAATGTCATCCAGGTAACCAGAACCAGACTGGACCAGAACCTGGACCAGACTGAAACAGAACCAGGACCAAACCTGAACCCGACTCTACCAGAACTAGAACGAGAAGTAAAAACATCACTAGAACCAGACTAAACCAGAACCAGATTGTACCAGGGTGGACTGTGGCTTAGTGGTTGGCACGCCCGGTGGTTTGAACCCCGGCTCCACTCATCCCTGTCGACGTGTCCTTGAGCAAGACACTTGACCCCTGAGTGCTCCCCGTTGCTGTGTCTACGGTGTGTAGAGCAACATGTGAGTCGCTTTGGATCGAAGCGTCATCTGAATGTTCAGCAGAGGTTCTCAAACTGTTTCTGTCTCCACTCTGGAGGAAGCAGAATGTTCTGGCCCCGACAACACGGGAACAAAATGGTCCAATTTGTTGAGACTCCTCCATCCGTGCTTTTTTAATTAATAGATTCAAGAAAATGTGAATATGATCCTCTCAGCTGATTGGTCCACAGGTGAGTCACTCACCTGTTGGCTTCCTGTCCCCAGTTGGACCAATCGGGGCTCTTCCTGCCGTCCAGAGACTATTACCTCAACAGGACGGCCAACGAGAAGGTGAGGACTTCAAGTTGATTCAGAGGTCGTGGACTCTGACCCGCGCAGTGGTCCAGGGTGACGTGGTGTGCTGCGCCTGCAGGTGCTGGTGGCGTACCTGGACTACATGGTGGAGCTGGGGGGGCTGCTGGGGGGCGAGAGGAGCTCCACTCACATCCTGATGCAGCAGATTCTGGACTTTGAGACGGCGCTCGCCAACATCACCGTCCCTCAGGACCAGCGGAGGGACGAGGAGAAGATCTACCACAAGGTCACCATCTCTGAGCTGCAGGTGAGGGCTGTCTCTCTCTCCCTCCCTCTCTCCCTCCCTCTCTCTCTCTGTCCTTCAGGATAGCAGATGCTCACAGAGTCACCATGGTAACAGTTGCCATGAGCTGTTGCCATGCGCCTGCATCCTGCAGAAGTGGGCGGGGTTAGATAACCATTGTTATGTGATTATATAAACACAGATCCGTCTTCAGCTTTCTGGATCCAGTCGTTTTTTCTCTTCGTCCTCGTCGTAAAAAACAAAAGAAGCAAAGATAATGTTTTTATTTGTTGTTGTTGACGTCTCGGGCCTCATGGTTGTGTCATGTGATACACCCTCCCCCATGTGTCCATCAGAGCGTGACCTTCATGCTGGAACACAGTTCTAATGTCTTCAGATGTGAACAATCAGAACAAAAACGTGTTTCCACAGAAAATATTAAACTGTATTTATGTTGTCGAGCCCAAAATCCCTCCTCACAGTCTAAGGGGTCGCCAGTTTCCTGTTCCTCTGTTATTGTGACGAGTATGTTTAATAACTGATCTTATCTTATTGTTAACGTTCTCTAACTGAATCATTTCTTCTCTGGCGAGTTCATCCGTGTCGCTGAAGGAGAACTTAAAGTGAAATGTTTGACCTCCAGTGCCCTCTGCTGGTCAACTCTCGTATGGACCTCTGCTTATTGATCACTCTTTAAAACTTTAATAACCTTTAATACGCTTGAATAAACTTTAATAACCTTTAACAAACCCTTACCTTGTCTTTAGTAGCCCTTAAGCCCTCATCCTAAACCCTTACCTTGTCTTTAGTAGCCCTTTAGGCCCTCATCCTAAACCCTTACCTTGTCTTTAGTAGCCCTTAAGCCCTCATCCTAAACCCATACCTTGTCTTTAGTAGCCCTTAAGCCCTCATCCTAAACCCTTACCTTGTCTTTAGTAGCCCTTTAGGCCCTCATCCTAAACCCTTACCTTGTCTTTAGTAGCCCTTTAGGCCCTCATCCTAAACCCTTACCTTGTCTTTAGTAGCCCTTTAGGCCCTCATCCTAAACCCTTACCTTGTCTTTAGTAGCCCTTTAGGCCCTCATCCTAAACCCTTACCTTGTCTTTAGTAGCCCTTAAGCCCTCATCCTAAACCCTTACCTTGTCTTTAGTAGCCCTTTAGGCCCTCATCCTAAACCCTTACATTGTCTTTAGTAGCCCTTTAGGCCCTCATCCTAACTCTAAACCCTAACCTCAAAGTTCTCTAAGCAAACACAACCTGACCCAGAGGATGCATCTCTTCTTCGTTGGTGCCTAGGTGCTGGCCCCGTCCGTGGACTGGCTGGACTACCTGTCGTCCTCGCTGTCCCCCCTGGAGCTCAACGACACGGAGCCTGTGGTCCTGTATGCCAGAGAGTACCTGCAGCAGGTGTCCGAGCTCCTCAACAAGACGGACCGCAGGTGAGTCCGGCACCATCAGTCGCTCATCAGTGGACGGCGGCAGGAGGTGTCTCACCTGTCTCCTTCTCTGTCTGTCTGTCTCACCTGTCTCCTTCTCTGTCTGTCTGTCTCACCTGTCTGTCTGTCTGTCTGACCTGTCTCACCTGACTGTCTGGCTCCCAGTCTGCTGAACAACTACATGATGTGGACGCTGGTCCAGAAGAGCGTGGCCAGTCTGGACCAGCGCTTTGAGAACGCTCAGGACAAACTGCTGGAGAGCCTGTACGGGACCAAGAAGGTACTTCTACTGCAGTACTGCTGCAAGTACTTCTGCCACCACAAGTACTACAACTTTTATTACAAGTACTCCTACTGATCCATTTATTTATTTTACAGCAGCAGGTACAAATACGTCTCATACTACAGTAATGACGGTCGGTAATCTTCCTGCCAGTCCCAGTTCTGTTGCAGGAACTGGTGGCGCGTTCACTGGTTCTATCTGTCATGCTTCTTACTGACGTTAATGGGTTCTACTGGGAATCAGTTCAGGGGTTGAGCTGTAATTTCTTTTTTTGGCTGGTTCTTACCTGGTTTTGTAAGCTCCTCCTGTACTGGGCAAACTGGTTATATCTGTCTGTTACTGGTTGTAACTGATGTACAAATACCTCTAACTGGTGAACTCTAAGTGCTTCTAAATCCCTGGAAACTGTCTGTATGGATTAACGCTGGTTTTCACTGGTTTTGGAAACCAGGAAGGTTCCACCTGTGTGGGTACCCAACCAGCTGTATGTCCTATGTCCACACTGGTATTCTACTTCCTGTGGCTGGTCCCACTTGTGTGTAACTAGTTGTGGGTTCGTTGCAGTCCTGCACCCCCCGCTGGCAGACCTGCATCGGGAACACTGACGACACCCTGGGCTTCGCCCTGGGGGCGCTCTTCGTTAAGGCCACCTTCGACAAGCACAGCAAAGACATCGTGAGTCGCAGAACCGCTGAGGAAACACTGATCAGAGATCCAACTGGTCCTGGATCAGCTGGTCCTGGATTAGCTGGTCCTGGACCAGGTGCAGGTCTGATCTCCTGTGTCTCCGCCCCTCAGGCTGAGGAGATGATTAACGAGATCCGCTCAGCATTTAAAGAAGCTCTGGACCGACTCAACTGGATGGACGACCACACGAAACGGGCTGCTAAAGACAAGGTACAGAGACAGACAGGTGGACAGACAGGTGGACAGACAGACAGCTGGACAGACAGACAGGTGGAGGTGAAAGTGCAGATTGGTCTCATTGTCTCCGTTTGTCTCCGTTAGGCAGACGCAATCTACGACATGATCGGTTTCCCAGAATTCATCCTGGACCCCAAAGAGCTGGACGACGTGTTTGACGGGGTAGGCGACAGCTGTCAATCATGTCTCTTCACCTGTAGACGGGTAGGACAGGTGTCTCATTCACTTGTGGACAGTAAGACAGGTGTCATGGTAGTAAGACAGGTGTCTGGTGTCTCTCTGTGTTCAGTACGACGTGTCCGACGACAGCTTCTTCCAGAACATGTTGAACTTCTACAACTTCTCGTCGCGGGTGATGGCCGACCAGCTGAGGAAGACTCCCAACAAAGACCAGTAATGATGACGAAGACCAGTAACACACACCAACACAACCAGTCGCGTGCTGACACACACACTTTATGTATCGCCGGTTTGACACATAATATCACAAAAAGTTGTCTCCTCTCCTCTCAGGTGGAGCATGACTCCTCCCACAGTTAACGCCTACTACATGCCCACTAAGAACGGCATCGTCTTCCCTGCTGGGATCCTCCAAGCTCCTTTCTACGCCCACGACCACCCCAAGTCCGTTTACCTCCACCTGTCTGTCTGTCTGTCTGTCTGTCTGTCTGTCTGTCTGTCAGTCTCTCAGGACGTATTACATGTGAACTGCAATTCATATATATCATATAAATATAATGATGTGTGTTTTCAGGGCGCTGAACTTCGGCGGCATCGGCGTGGTGATGGGTCACGAGCTCACGCACGCCTTCGACGATCAGGGTGAGTCCACTTCCTGTCACATGTTCACTTCACTTGTGACTTGTTCATTGAGGTGAAGTCTCCTTGTTCATTGAGGTGAAGTCTCCTTGTTCATTGAGGTGAAGTCTCCTTGTTCATTGAGGTGAAGTCTCCTTGTTCATTGAGGTGAAGTCTCCTTGTTCATTGAGGTGAAGTCTCCTTGAGACCTCATTGAGGAGTCCTCCTTGCCGCCTTCAGGTCGCGAGTACGATAAAGAAGGGAACTTGAGGCCGTGGTGGCAGAACTCGTCGGTGGAGGCGTTCCGCCAGAGGACCGAGTGCATGACGGACCAGTACAACCACTACACCGTGAACGGAGAGCACGTCAACGGAAAGCAGACGCTCGGGGAAAACATCGCGGACAACGGTGGACTGAAGGCGGCGTACAATGTGAGTATGAGAACGTGACGATCAACCAAACCTCAGTACGGCGAGCTGGGCGGCCTCGCGTGGCCTCGCGTGGCCTCGCAGGGCCATGATTGTTACGTCATCGCCGCTAAACGGCCGTTTTTCCTTCAGGCCTATCGGTCGTGGGTCCAGAGGAACGGGGAGGAGAAGAGGCTTCCTGCCGTCAACCTCACCAACGACCAGCTCTTCTTCTTGGGGTTTGCTCAGGTGAGGAGAACAAACGCACCTCAGTGACCTCCTCAATGGAAAGGCGGCCCACAGGGTTCTTTACTGGGGCCTCTTCTGATCTGTAGACTAGCGGTTTGCGCTGATGAAACGATAAGATTTACCAGGCGGTGAAACGTTGCGCATATTATTATTATTTTATTAATGTACACTACGTATGTAACTGACATATTGACATAGCTGTTGCTATGGAGACTGATCCACCACCTCCTTTCTAGCCCCGACTGGGTTCACTGGTCACAGGGTTCTTACGGTCATGGAAAATCTGGAAAAGTCGTTGAATTCTTGAAAGGTTATTTCCAGGCCTGGAAAA
Organism: Clinocottus analis; assembly: GCF_023055335.1. Taxonomy (NCBI): domain Eukaryota; kingdom Metazoa; phylum Chordata; class Actinopteri; order Perciformes; family Cottidae; genus Clinocottus; species Clinocottus analis. The sequence goes on along the minus strand of NW_027175931.1, from coordinate 419,398 downwards.
GTCATTGAAAAAATAAAACCCCAAAGTTTAGTAAAAGTCATGTCATTGTGTTATATTCATGTGTTCATGACTATTCTTTGTATTTGTCGCTTCCTTCCTGTGCAGATTAACCAAGCTAAGCTAACAGCTGCTAACAATATCTTCCACCATATGATCTGGCAGTCGCTGCTGATTGGTTAGAGCTTAACGCCCCCCGCCCCACACCCTCCGACCATTAAACTGCTGGGGGGACAGGAAGTGAAACCCAACTTGCGTTGTGTTTTCCAGGTGTGGTGTTCAGTCCGGACACCAGAGAGCGCTCACGAGGGCCTGGTGACCGACCCCCACAGCCCGCCCCGGTACCGGGTCATCGGCACGCTCGCCAACTCCCCCGACTTCAGCCGCCACTTCAAGTGCCCGGCGGGGACGCCGATGAACACCGGGCGGCGCTGCGAGGTCTGGTAGACCGGCTGGAGAGGAGGGGGCGGGGCTAATGAGCTTGGTCCAGAGGAAGGGGGCGGGGCTAATGAGCTCGGCCCGGTAGGTTGTAAACTTTAGGTCAGGTTGTCTGTTCGTGTCTCAACTGGAAGCTCTGGAGGTTCAGAGGCGATCAGCTGTTGGTGAGGATGACGAGCGACGATCTTCACCCTCTTCCCGTAATAGAAACCTGTCGACTTCCTGTCAGAAGACCCACTTCCTGTCTGCAATCTGAACGGACTCAGTGGACTTCAGGGACATGATGAGGATGATGATGATGACGATGATGAAGCCACATGAGAAGATGTTGCGGATTTCTGTTTGATCACTGTTATTGATTATTATGATGACTATTGTTATTAATGGGCTTTGGTTTGTGTGCGTTGTGTGGAAGCGATGTAACTCTGTGATGACATCACTGTGATGACGAAGATGAAGCGTTGCGTCATCGTCGTGGCCGCGTGTACAGAAGTCTCCTTCATCCTTCAACCGAGCACCGTTTGAAGGCATCAATTTATTTATGGTTCAAGTAGTTGATTAAGCGATTAATTACATGTTCCACGGTTTTAATTGTTTTTAAGGAGAAAAACACCTTAAAAAGACCAAATAGCATGAAAACATTAACGCATTGAAGGACATGTTCAGGTCTAAATGTTGTTGGTTCACTTTTAGTCTTTTCAGCCCTTAAAAGGTTCTTAAACCTGCAAGAAATATGAAACTATAGAAGTCATATAAATTACTTCTCCACACGTCGCAGCTGTTCCGTGTTCATCGGTGACATCAGCGTTCAACAAACGCCTTAAGGATTTAAGATGTTGCCTTAATTCTTTAGAAAAATGCCTTAAAAATAGAATAAATTAAAATAAATCCAATGACCATACAAATATATTACGCTATATATCTATATATAGATATATATCTATATCTATATATAGATATATATCTATATCTATACATATATAGATATATATATCCCATTAAAATATCAAAATACTATAAATATACCATGTTTTGTTTCGTGTAATCCTTAAAAAAAAAACCTTAATTTTTAAGTTTAAGTGCAATTTCATGAGTAATTTCAAAGGAAATTAAAACTGAATAAAGAAAAGCCTTTAATTTAATTATCTTCAGTTTTAAGGTAGAAATAAAGAGATTTAGCGTAAATGTTTTTAAACCAACTTTAACTTTAATTAATGATGAACTTTGAAATACCGCCTTAAAAAGTTAAAGGAAGTGTTTAGTAGCACGATGACCTCTAGCGTGTCATGTGACCCGAAGGTCGACTCTAAAACCAGCTCGGGGCGTTCAAGGACTACCACTAGCGTGGGAGTTCACAGCTTCTGCAGAAAAGTTAAGAAGTTTAAACAGTTTAACTTTTATTTTAGTTTTACTTTTAGTAGTTTGAGACGAAACACTTTATGAAGAAATGTTAAAGAAATGGAGTATAAAACACAGAAGACTGTTAAACTTCAAGAGTTTAACCGTTTAAAACGTTAGTTACCTCAACGGTATTACCCACAATCCCCTAGTGCTGCTGCTCAGTGCAGGGAGCTGCTTCTGACAGCAGGTGGAGCTGCTCACCTGGATACTCAACACGGTGTGTGTG
>NW_027175931.1:399836-412336 GCF_023055335.1 Clinocottus analis | reverse complement strand
GGTTCCGATCACTAACTGGTCCGCTCAGGTGTTTTCCCGGCTGTCCTTGCCCAACCCTCTGGCTCAGGACGTCCCCAACCCGCCACCGGACTTCTACACCTGTCAGTTCAGGATCAGCAAGCTGCAGAGGTGACCGTAGCGTTCTGAACATTTTACTTTTCAAGATAAAAATGCACATGTGATCTTAATATCAGCAAATGAAGTGCAGTGTCATTGTCCGGTGGGTAAAGGCCTTCACTGAAAGCAGTTGAAGTGTCAGTCCTCTCATGAAATCTGTTTTCTGTGCTCAGGTTTCTGGGCAGCAACAACAAAGAGACATTCTTCAAGACCACGCAAAGACACCAGGTGGTGAGTTTCAAGGGTTTCAAGAGGTTTCTGTTGACCCAGGATCTCTGCACCCTGTCCTCAAGTCTGACGCCCAGAGAGCAAACACTACTCCTGTGTTGTAACTCCGTGTGCCAGCTGGTTAAACATGACTTCATCTGGGGAAGTGCTGCATGTGATCGACCGCTAAAGCTGCGAGTAAAGATGGCGGTGAGGCTCCTCCCCTTTCTGTCGACATGCGGCACAAACAAAATATAGACTTCTTAACGTAGCCGTTTGTGTTTCTTCACAAATGTCTTTAGTCGCAGAAAATCTGCTCATGAGCGTGATGTTAGTCACGTTTATGTGTTTCTATTATTTAGTTTTGTGCTTTAAGAAATCGAGACTCATTAAACATAAGCACACAAACATAAATTTGTATTCATCTGAGGAGCAATAGAAACAGGTCTAGAAAAGTTCCACAATACTACGAACAAACACACAACGATAAGTTAGCGCTGACCTCACGGCGTCTGGTTGGGCCGTGGTCCTCACCGACGGCTCTGATTGGTCCAGAGATGAGAACCCGTCGCCCTTCCACATTCCAGGATGTTTCAGTCAGCAGACGGATGCCGAGGCAGCGACGCCTCGTCCTCAAACACTCCGTAGACACCACACATCCTTCCACCTTCAGCATGAGGAGACGCGTCAGTGTTTACTCTGTGCAACACAAATAACTGAGTTGAGTGATTTTAGGATCTGATTGGAAGGTGGACCCAAATGCAAACAGTTCAAAAGTAAATTTAATCTCTAAATAAATAGTCAAGTCAGGCTTCAAACAGGCCGAGGAACTGACAAACAAAAAGTGGAACAAACAGTAGAATCTGACAAGGGGACAGGAGACACACAGGGTTTAATACCAGGGGAAGGTAACGAGGCAATACACAATCAGACCATCCAGGACAATCCCAGGGGCAGGAGGTGCAGGGAACACAAGGACACACAAGACAAGGTGCGCACTGCAGACCACCAACAAACAAAACTTCGTCCTGGTGGCCGAGGACGGCCGGGCTCCGATCCCATGAGAACCAGGGGGCCGAGAGCCGGGTCCAGCATGTTGGGTTCAGTCCGCTGTGTCGTGTCCCTGCAGCTCTACGAGATCCTGGCCAGGACCACGTACGGGTCTGTGACGAGGGGCGAGGTCGGGATCGACCGGCTGCTGACGGAGCAGGTCTTCACTGCCGCCTACCCGCTGCACGAGGTACTGCACCTGAGGGGTCTTCAATGCACATCACCAACTCCACTTCTTTTTGGAGTCTGTGCTTCCTCGTCTCAGGTTTCCATGGATCCTGGTCTGGAGCTGGTCCTTCCTCCTTCCTCCTAACTCCTAACTCTCACCTCCTGCCTCCTGTCTACTGCCCCCTGCCTCCTACTTTCAGCCTCCTGTCTACTGCCCCCTGCCTCCTACCTCCTGCCTCCTACTTTCAGCCTCCTGTCTACTGCCCCCTGCCTCCTACCTCCTGCCTCCTACTTTCAGCCTCCTGTCTCCTGTCTCCTACCTCCTGCCTCCTACTTTCAGCCTCCTGTCTCCTGTCTCCTACCTCCTGCCTCCTACTTTCAGCCTCCTGTCTCCTGTCTCCTGTCTCCTACCTCCTGCCTCCTACTTTCAGCCTCCTGTCTCCTGTCTCCTGTCTCCTACCTCCTGCCTCCTACTTTCAGCCTCCTGTCTACTGCCCCCTGCCTCCTACCTCCTGCCTCCTATCTCCTGCCTCTTGCCCCCTGCCTCCTGCCTCCTGTCTCCTACCTCCTGCCTCCTACCATAATAAATAGTTTCTGTCATATTCACGTAATATGCTGCAACCATCTGTTGCTCCATGAAGCTTCTTCCTGTTTCCTGTTAAAGGCTTTTTACTATCTTTATTTGGGGAGTTGATCCTGATCCGATGTGGTCCTGGGACAGGATGTCATGAGTACAGACTGTAAAGCTCTTTGAGGATAATTTGTGATTATGGGCTACACAGAATAAACTGAATTGAATCCTCTGAAACTTTAACCCCTCCCCCATAAAACTCACCCTGACCAACGCGTGACCGAGACAGAAGTCCGGCCTGATATTCTGGCTTCTCACTTTGTCGGCAGGGCGGTTTCAAGCCCCCGTCGCCCGCCGTACCCCTGCAGTCCTTGTATCTGAGGGAGGTCCTGTACACGTACTGGGCCACGTGGTCCTCCTGGCGACACTACCAGCCTCTGGACCACATCAGGGAGTACTTTGGGGAGAAGATCGCGCTCTACTTCGCCTGGCTGGGTAACTGCAGCAGTAACTTACGTTGTGAGCGTCTCCCCGCGGCCCGTTTACACCGTGTCGCTGTGTCCGGCTGCAGGTTGCTACACCAGCTGGCTGCTGCCGGCCTCCCTGGTGGGGACCCTGGTCTTCCTGTTCGGGTTGTGGCTCATGGCCACGGACCTTCCAGCGTGAGTAGAAACTCTGTGGGAGTTTGTCCAATAGAGCCGCGAGATTCAGGACACAAGCAGCTGGTAGTTAGTTCCTCAGTGTCACATAATGCCTTGCCCATCAGTTACTTGTGTAACGGCACTTTGTTCTTTGCTGATATGCTGACGACACTCAACTGTATCTCCACAAAGACTAAGTTTGAAGACCCTCACATGTTGTCAGGAGGCAAACACCTTAACTGATTAATTATTCTGATTAACAACAGCACATAGAAGACACATCTCTCTGATCTCTCTACTTAGTCCACATATTGATGAATGTCAGATATTATTGATCTGAATGTTGAATAAAGAACCGTTTAAATCTACAGAAAAACAGAGGCTCCAGGACACTTCCCTGAGGGACCCCTCAACTACTTGATCTCACATTTTCTGTGTGTGTGTGTGTGTGTGTGTGTGTGTGTGTGTGTGTGTGTGTGTGTGTGTGTGTGTAGGAAGGAGTTGTGTAACAGTGGAAACAACTTCCCTATGTGTCCTCTCTGTGACATCTGCACCAAGTGGAACTACTCCAGCATCTGTGTCACCTTCAAGGTACCTGTCTGTCCTCCTGTCTGTCCTCCTGTCTGTCCTCCTGTCTGTCCTCCTGTCTGTCCTCCTGTCTGTCCTCCTGTCTGCCCTCCTGTCTGTCCTCCTGTCTGCCCTCCTGTCTGTCCTCCTGTCTGTCCTCCTGTCTGCCCTCCTGTCTGTCCTCCTGTCTGCCCTCCTGTCTGCCCTCCTGTCTGTCCTCCTGTCTGCCCTCCTGTCTGTCCTCCTGTCTGTCCTCCTGTCTGCCCTCCTGTCTGTCCTCCTGTCTGTCCTCCTGTCTGCCCTCCTGTCTGTCCTCCTGTCTGTCCTCCTGTCTGTCCTCCTGTCTGTCCTCCTGTCTGCCCTCCTGTCCACTTGTCTTTTCAGAACATAAAAGTAGAAATAGACCTCGCAGTAAGTCCACCTGTCTGTCTACCTGTCTGTCTACCTGTCTGTCTGTCTGTCTACCTGTCTGTCTGTCTGTCTGTCTGTCTGTCTGTCTGTCTCTGCAGGCTGGCATCATGTTTGATAATGGAGGAACGGTGTTCTTCAGTGTCTTCATGTCTCTGTGGGCCGTCACCTTTCTGGAGTACTGGAAGAGGACTCGTTCAGTCCTTTCTCACCGCTGGGACTGCTCAGAGTTTGAGGAGACTGAGGTACCTGTCTCACATGACACCTGTCTCACATGACACCTGTCTCACATGACACCTGTCTCACATGACACCTGTCTCACATGACACCTGTCTCACCTGATGAAATACTCAGGATTTAACTGAGGACCTAAGTGGTAGTTTGTCTGAGCACCAGGGTCCCTTTAGAAAACCTCTCATTTCACCAGTATCACCAGTATCACCAGTATCACCAGTATCACCAGTATCACCAGTATCAGCTGGTTTGGCGGTCAGGAGAAGTTCACGGCTCCTGGGCTGTGAAAGGCAACACACGTAAATGAACAACACAACCAAAGATAAACAACACAACCAAAGATAAACAACACAACCAAAGATAAACAACACAAAAAAGATAAACAACACAACCAAAGATAAACAAGAGACCAGGGCAGCGGTTCATAACTGAAAAATAAATCAAATGAAATCATCATTTCCTCATAATCCACAGGAGAGACCTCGTCCAGAGTTCACCGCCATGGCGCCGATGACGATGAGGAACCCGGTGACGGGAGCAGAGGAACCTTACTTCCCTCAGAAGACTCGATTCAACAGAACAATGACCGGCTGCATGGTCATCATCCTCATGGTGAGCCTCCTGACCTTTGACCCCAGGCCTCTCCCTCCCGTTGGCTGTTTGAATGAGCGGCTCTGAAGGGTTCTGCTTCCTGTGTGCAGGTGGTTCTGGTGCTGATGTTCCTCATGGGCATCATTCTGTATCGCACCATCGTCACAGTCTTCATCTACAAGTCTGGCAGCTTCCTCACCGGCTCGGTGAGTTCGCGGCGGCCATTGTTCCTGGAAAGCTTCTCTTTCTGCTCAGTAACTCCAGCGTGAAGTCGTCCACGTCGTCATCAGACACGTGAATACAAACAGGACCTCGTCTACAGCCAACACAAGAAGAAATACTTAAGTCCAGCCTTGAGATGTATTAAACGTAGCTAAGTGTTGATTAAACCTCACTAAGTGGTTTTATTTGTTTGAACCTAACGTGATGAAGGCGAGCGCACTGAAGGAGAGACCTTCCTCCACATCTCTACATATCTATGCACATATATATATATATATATATATATAAATATATACATATCTATATATATTATATAATAATTATATTATATAATATATATACATATATACATATACACATATATACATATATCTCTATATATCTATACATATATATGATATAATATAATAATAATAATAATAATATATATATATATATATATATATATATATATATATATATATATATATATACATATATATATATATATATATATATATATATATATATATATATATATACATATATATATATATATATATATATATATATATATATATATATATATATATACATATATATATATATATATATATATACACATCTCCCTACATATCAGACATTATGATCTGAATATTTAATGAGGAGGCTCTGCTTCCCTGAGGGACGCCTCCACTAATTGATTGTGTGTGTGTGTGTGTGTGAGTGTGTGTGTGTGTGTGTGTGTGTGTGTGTGTGTGTGTGTGTGTGTGTGTGTGTGTGTGTGTTTCAGGCTGGGCGGGTTGCCAGTATCTCCGGCTCGGTGTTGAACCTGCTCGTCATCCTCATGTTGTCGAGGCTCTACACCTCACTGGCTCACATGCTGACCCGCTGGGGTGAGTCTCCTTCCTCTCCTCCTCCTTCCTCTCCTCTTTCCTCTCCTCCTCCTTCCTCTCCTCCTCTTTCCTCTCCTCCTCCTTCCTCTCCTCCTCTTTCCTCTCCTCCTCCTTCTTCTCCTCCTCTTTCCTCTCCTCCTCCTTCTTCTCCTCCTCCTTCCTTTCCTCCTCTTCCTCTCCTCCTCCTTCCTTTCCTCCTCTTCCTCTCCTCCTCCTTCCTCTCCTCCTCCTTCTTCTCCTCCTCCATCCTCTCCTCCTCCTTCCTCTCCTCCTCTTCCTCTCCTCCTCTTCCTCTCCTCCTCCTTCATCAAGTACTTTCTCTCTGAAACTGTTTTTATTTCAAATCCTCTTCTTGGAAAAGCCTTGTTGACAGATTTATTTCAATGTTTCTGTTTGGAGCTCCATCAAAACATCTGGAACCGTTTGTGAACACAAGGAACCGACTTCCTGAACCTCAACGTGAACCTTCAGCAACATTTCATCCAGACCGGAAACGTTTAATCGCCGTCTTAAAGGGCGTGAAGGACTTTAGGTTGTAGACCACGACCGACTGCGTGGTGCTGCTGGTGTACTTGTATACTTCTGTAGTACTGCTGGTGTACTTGTATACTTCTGTAGTACTGCTGGTGTACTTGTATACTTCTGTAGTGCTGCTGGTGTACTTGTATACTTGTGTAGTGCTGCTGGTGTACTTGTATACTTCTGTAGTACTGCTGGTGTACTTGTATACTTCTGTAGTACTGCTGGTGTACTTGTATACTTCTGTAGTGCTGCTGGTGTACTTGTATACTTCTGTAGTACTGCTGGTGTACTTGTATACTTCTGTAGTGCTGCTGGTGTACTTGTATACTTCTGTAGTACTGCTGGTGTACTTGTATACTTCTGTAGTGCTGCTGGTGTACTTGTATACTTCTGTAGTGCTGCTGGTGTACTTGTATACTTCTGTAGTACTGTTGGTGTACTTGTATACTTCTGTAGTGCTGCTGGTGTACTTGTATACTTCTGTAGTACTGCTGGTGTACTTGTATCCATCTGTAGTACTGATGGTGTACTTGTATACTTGTGTAGTACTGCTGGTGTACTTGTATACTTCTGTAGTGCTGCTGGTGTACTTGTATACTTGTGTGGTGCTGTTGGTGTACTTGTATCCATCTGTAGTACTGATGGTGTACTTGTATACTTGTGTAGTACTGCTGGTGTACTTGTATACTTCTGTAGTGCTGCTGGTGTACTTGTATACTTGTGTGGTGCTGCTGGTGTACTTGTATACTTCTGTAGTGCTGCTGGTGTACTTGTATACTTCTGTAGTGCTGCTGGTGTACTTGTATACTTCTGTAGTGCTGCTGGTGTACTTGTATACTTCTGTAGTACTGTTGGTGTACTTGTATACTTCTGTAGTGCTGCTGGTGTACTTGTATACTTCTGTAGTACTGCTGGTGTACTTGTATCCATCTGTAGTACTGATGGTGTACTTGTATACTTGTGTAGTACTGCTGGTGTACTTGTATACTTCTGTAGTGCTGCTGGTGTACTTGTATACTTGTGTGGTGCTGTTGGTGTACTTGTATCCATCTGTAGTACTGCTGGTGTACTTGTATACTTGTGTAGTGCTGTTGGTGTACTTGTATACTTCTGTAGTGCTGCTGGTGTACTTGTATACTTGTGTGGTGCTGTTGGTGTACTTGTATACTTCTGTAGTGCTGCTGGTGTACTTGTATACTTCTGTAGTGCTGCTGGTGTACTTGTATACTTGTGTAGTGCTGCTGGTGTACTTGTATACTTGTGTAGTGCTGTTGGTGTACTTGTATACTTCTGTAGTGCTGCTGGTGTACTTGTATACTTCTGTAGTGCTGCTGGTGTACTTGTATACTTGTGTGGTGCTGCTGGTGTACTTGTATACTTGTGTGGTGCTGTTGGTGTACTTGTATCCATCTGTAGTACTGCTGGTGTACTTGTATACTTGTGTAGTGCTGCTGGTGTACTTGTATACTTGTGTAGTGCTGTTGGTGTACTTGTATACTTCTGTAGTGCTGCTGGTGTACTTGTATACTTGTGTGGTGCTGTTGGTGTACTTGTATCCATCTGTAGTACTGCTGGTGTACTTGTATACTTCTGTAGTGCTGTTGGTGTACTTGTATCCATCTGTAGTACTGCTGGTGTACTTGTATACTTGTGTAGTGCTGCTGGTGTACTTGTATACTTGTGTAGTGCTGTTGGTGTACTTGTATCCATCTGTAGTACTGCTGGTGTACTTGTATACTTGTGTAGTGCTGCTGGTGTACTTGTATACTTGTGTAGTGCTGTTGGTGTACTTGTATACTTCTGTAGTGCTGCTGGTGTACTTGTATACTTGTGTGGTGCTGTTGGTGTACTTGTATCCATCTGTAGTACTGCTGGTGTACTTGTATACTTCTGTAGTGCTGCTGGTGTACTTGTATACTTGTGTAGTGCTGTTGGTGTACTTGTATCCATCTGTAGTGCTGCTGGTGTACTTGTATACTTCTGTAGTGCTGCTGGTGTACTTGTATACTTGTGTAGTGCTGTTGGTGTACTTGTATCCATCTGTAGTGCTGCTGGTGTACTTGTATACTTCTGTAGTGCTGCTGGTGTACTTGTATCCATCTGTAGTACTGCTGGTGTACTTGTATACTTGTGTGGTGCTGTTGGTGTACTTGTATCCATCTGTAGTACTGCTGGTATACTTGTGTACTTCTGTAGTGCTGCTGGTGTACTTGTATCCATCTGTAGTACTGCTGGTGTACTTGTATACTTCTGTAGTGCTGCTGGTGTACTTGTATACTTGTGTGGTGCTGTTGGTGTACTTGTATCCATCTGTAGTACTGCTGGTGTACTTGTGTACTTGTGTCCTTCAGAGATGCACCGGACTCAGTCGAAGTATGAAGACATGTTCATCCTCAAAGTCTTCGTCTTCCAGTTCGTGAACTTCTACTCGTCTCCGGTTTACATCGCCTTCTTCAAAGGCAGGTGAGAAGCTCCTCGACCAATCAGGACACAGCTTGACTGGCACGTTCCTGGAGAACATCTCAGAGTTTGTCTTCCTCCTCACTGTTTGTTTGTTTGTTTGTTTGTTTGTTTGTTTGTTTGTTTGTTTGTTTGTTTGTTTGTTTGTGTCCAGGTTCATCGGTTACCCTGGAAACTACAACACTCTGTTCGGAATTCGCAACGAAGACGTGAGTCGCCACCTTGTGGTCCTGGTGATGAAGACCACTTCTTATTATGGGATGTGAGGTGCTTCATGCTGAGTGTTGAAATGTGGGCGTGTCCCAGTGTGGAGCAGGTGGATGTCTCATTGAACTGGCTCAGGAGCTGCTCGTCATCATGGTGGGAAAACAGCTGATCAACAACGCCCAGGAGTTCATCTGCCCGTAAGCACACACACACACACACACACACACACACACACACACACACACACACACACACACACACACACACGAGTGTCTAAGATCTTAAGAACTTCTAAGTGTGAATACAACGCGCTTAACTCTTTTCTACCTGAAACTGTCGGCTCACTTTCTGGCAGGAAGTTACAGTGCTGGTGGCAGAAGAGGAAGTTGAGTCATCGGCTGAAGGAGGTGAAGGAGGAGAGAGGAGAGGAGGAGGTGACGGTGTCTCCCTGGGAGACTGACTATCGGCTGCTGGTCAGTGAAGGGCTCTTCAACGAATACCTGGAGATGGGTGAGTCTGTTGTGTTGGATTTATCCCCCTGCAGCTGCCGGGCGGGTGGGGTTAACGCGCAGCTCCTCCTCGTTCTCCTCAGTGATCCAGTTTGGTTTCATCACCATCTTCGTGGCGGCGTGTCCTCTGGCTCCTCTCTTTGCGCTCGTCAACAACTGGGTGGAGCTCCGTCTGGACGCCCAGAAGTTTGTGACGGAGTATCGCCGCCCGGTGGCCGAGCGCGCTCAAGACATCGGCATCTGGTTCCCCATCCTGCAGTTCATCTCCCACGTGGCCGTCCTCAGCAACGTAGGCCAATAGAATCTGATCTTCTCTACCAGCAGCCAATAGAATCTGATCTTCTCTACCAGCAGCCAATAGAATCTGATCTTCTCCACCAGCAGCCAATAGAATCTGATCTTCTCCACCAGCAGCCAATAGAATCTGATCTTCTCCACCAGCAGCCAATAGAATCTGATCTTCTCCACCAGCAGCCAATAGAATCTGATCTTCTCCACTAGCAGCCAATAGAATCTGATCTTCTCCACCAGCAGCCAATAGAATCTGATCTTCTCCACCTCGCTGTCTTCAGGCGTTCCTCATCGCGTTCACCTCGTCCTTCCTCCCGCGGATGTACTACGCTTACACCAAAGACAACACACTGGCCGGGTTCATCAACTTCACCCTGGCAACGTCACCACGCAACTACAGCCAGACAAACACAACTTGCAGGTAGGCAACATCAGTGCAACTAAGGCCAGCAACACCTTAGTTGCCTTTCTGTTGCTGATGTTGTTGTTGTTGATGATGATGATTTTTTGCTCATGTTGCCAATGTTGCTGATGTTGCTGGTATTGATGACGTTGCTATTGCCCTGCAGGTATCTGGGTTTCAGGGATGAAGATGGTGATTACCTCCCGGAATACTTTCACCTTCTCGCCATCCAACTGACGTTTGTCATCGTGTTTGAGGTCAGTGTCACCTGGAGAACATCCAGAGAAACAGAACGTTTACACCCAGAGAAACATGTTCTTTAAGAACTCCACTGTGAAAACTCAGTCCTCCTCCTCTCTGTTCCTCAGCATGTGGTCTTCTCCATCGGCCGTCTGATCGACCTGATGGTGCCTGACGTCCCTGAGGAGGTGGAGGTGAAGATGAAGAGGGAGCACTACATGGCCAAACAGGCTCTGGCTGAGAACCAGGTACGAGAACTCTGGTCAACGTGATCAGAAGGAGCTCGTCTGCTTCAAAGGAACTCCAGTTTGTTTTGACTAAAGTTGGAGTTCACCGGGTTTTGGTTCCAGTTCCAATATTTCAGCACCGATGGTAGTTTGATTTGTTTTGTGCCTCCAGTCTTTGGGGAAATCCCTGATTCCTGGTGCAAAGGAAGTCCTGTCCAGAAGTGCTGTCTCCAGACGCCCAGGACCCCCGCAGAGCAACTCCCCTCCACCAGACCTGAAGGTGATCCCAGAGGGAACCAGTACACCAGGCAGCTGCTGAAAGACCTCCACATAATCTGGACCAAGCTTCTCCTGCTGATCAACCTGTCTGACAGATCTACAACACCCCTCTGAGAGGTCCATGAGGACTACAAGAACTGGGCTGAGTCATACGGGTCTAGATCTACAAGACTAGATAACTCCAAGAACTACCAGCCGTCCTGAACCTCTGGTGACCTTTAATGGATACGATCATCTCAGAGTTGTGTTGTTGAGTCCTTCCAGTAAGATATCTGCAGAGCTTTATGAGATCTAAAAGACTTCTAATGAACATGAGCATGATCTACAAGATCTTCTGTGTTTATAGTTTATATATGTCTGTGTGCAGCACGAGAACCTCCATGACCTAAACAAATCACTAGACGTCTACCAGATCTACTAGAGTGGTGCCGAACTCTGAGACATCCAAAAAGCTCTTTCACAGAGAAGCTAATCTCCACCCGTCCCCATGTGACCCATGTTCAGAAAAAAGTACAGTAGTCAAAAGACAACCTCTGTTTCTTTAAGTGTAAAGCTGCATTCTCTCTCCTGACCACCAGGGGGCGACTCCTCTGGTTGTATAGAAGTCTGTGCTTCATGTGTTGTTGCTGCATTCTCTCTCCTGACCACCAGGGGGCGACTCCTCTGGTTGTATAGAAGTCTATGCTTTCTGTGTTAAAGCTGCATTCTCTCTCCTGACCACCAGGGGGCGACTCCTCTGGTTGTATAGAAGTCTATGCTTCATGTGTTAAAGCTGCATTCTCTCTCCTGACCACCAGGGGGCGACTCCTCTGGTTGTATAGAAGTCTATGCTTCATGTGTTAAAGCTGCATTCTCTCTCCTGACCACCAGGGGCGACTCCTCTGGTTGTATAGAAGTCTATGCTTCATGTGTTAAAGCTGCATTCTCTCTCCTGACCACCAGGGGCGACTCCTCTGGTTGTATAGAAGTCTATGCTTCATGTGTTAAAGCTGCATTCTCTCTCCTGACCACATCCATATTTATTCTGAATTAATGTTCCATGGTGATCTATGAGACCTTTGCCTCATAGATCAGTTGCACGTCCTTGTTTGACCTCTAAGAGACAGACTCATGCTACATGTTGGTCTACAGACTTATCCCCACATAGAAAAGCACGTTTATTAAAACCCCAGTATTTATCATTATAGGGCATATGTACTGTCCATGTTCAGGAAACATCACTGAAGCTTGTTTAGCTTACATAATCTATACTATCTATAAATCTTTTAACACGGCTTCCAAGATTTATTAATAATCTTGAATAATAATTGTGACGCCCGGCCTTAGGGAGCCTGAGCACAACGTCTCTTAACCCCACCTCCCAGATGTTGCAGTTTGAGTTCACAATTCGGGGAGACTGTTGGGTTTGACTGGTTACAGGTGACTGGGTGAGCCGCCAGGCTGGCCTTCCAGCCCTAAGGCTGTCACCCTAAGGTGCATAGCTTCCACCTCTAACTCTGTAATGCGGACTGTCAGCTGGAACTCCATCGGCGTAGCTCGAACATCCACTTTCTTCGGCCCTTTGTGGTATACAACCGCTCTCCTCCAGCCTATCAGTCACCAGCTGTCTCAGGTGCTCCTTGTTTACCTTCACAGGCATTTGTATGTTAAACCAGTTTGCAGTGAGCAGCAACTCTCCCGTCCTTCAGTTTTCTAGTTCTGAAGTTTAGGA
>NW_027175931.1:367336-394836 GCF_023055335.1 Clinocottus analis | reverse complement strand
AGGGTCTCCTTGCACCCTGCCAAGAGGGTCTCCTTGCACCCTGCCAAGAGGGTCTCCTTGCACCCTGTCAAGAGGGTCTCCTTGCACCCTGCCAAGAGGGTCTCCTTACACCCTGCCAAGAGGATCTCCTTGCACCCTGTCAAGAGGATCTCCTTGCACCCTGTCACGAGGATCTCCTTGCACCCTGCCAAGGGGGTCTCCTTGCACCCTGTCAAGAGGATCTCCTTGCACCCTGTCAAGAGGGTCTCCTTACACCCTGCCAAGAGGGTCTCCTTACACCCTGCCAAGAGGGTCTCCTTACACCCTGCCAAGAGGATCTCCTTGCACCCTGTCAAGAGGGTCTCCTTGCACCCTGTCAAGAGGGTCTCCTTGCACCCTGTCAAGAGGGTCTCCTTGCACCCTGCCAAGAGGGTCTCCTTGCACCCTGCCAAGAGGGTCTCCTTGCACCCTGCCAAGAGGGTCTCCTTGCACCCTGCCAAGAGGGTCTCCTTGCACCCTGTCAAGAGGATCTCCTTGCACCCTTCCAAGAGGGTCTCCTTGCACCCTTCCAAGAGGGTCTCCTTGCACCCTGCCAAGAGGGTCTCCTTGCACCCTGTCAAGAGGATCTCCTTGCACCCTTCCAAGAGGGTCTCCTTGCACCCTTCCAAGAGGGTCTCCTTGCACCCTGCCAAGAGGGTCGCATGCAGCCTGTTGTGGATGTTTGTCTTTATGTAGAAATACATGAACTGTTGCCATCTTCACTGTGGGAGCATTTAAAAAAACGCAGCTATAGATGTCTGCTTTTCACGCGGGAACATTTAATTTGTTTATAGAGAAAATAAAATCATACAAAATGAACTTGACTTTCGAGGCGGCCCTAATATAACGGTAGAGGGTGTGTGTGTTTGTGTGTCTTCACTATGTGTGTGTGTGTGTTCACTGTGTGGGGTTCTGTCTTTCAGGGTTCTGTTATGTGGAGTTTGACGATATGGAATCTCTAAAAGAAGCTCTGACCTTCGACGGCGCTGTGAGTATCATCATCATCATCATGTGCTTCCTCAGCAGTTTGCTCCTAGTACCAATGCTGCTCATGCTACTGATAGTACTAATGCTACTAATGTACTCATGCTCCTCATGCTACTAGTAGTACTCATGCTACTAGTAGTACTCATGCTGCTAGTAGTACTCATGCTGCTAGTAGTATTCATGCTGCTAGTAGTATTCATGCTGCTAGTAGTATTCATGCTTCTAGTAGTACTCATGCTGCTCATGCTACTAGTAGTATTAATGCTGCTAGTAGTATTCATGCTGCTAGTAGTACTCCTGCTGCTAGTAGTACTCATGCTGCTCATGCTACTTATATTACTCATGCTGCTCATAGTACTTAAGCTGCTAGTAGTACTCATGCTGCTAGTAGTACTCATGCTGCTCATGCTACTAATGGTACTCTTGCTGATCATGCTACTTATAGTACTCATGCTACTAGTAGTACTCATGATGTTAGTAGTATTCATGCTGCTCGTAATACTCATGCTACTAGACGTACTCATGCTACTAGTAGCACTCATGCTGCTCATCCTTCTAATAGTGCTCGTGGTACTAATAGTGACTATAAAACAGGCGGACCTGAAGGGTCTCTTCCTGCAACGGCGAGCTGTACCCAGCATGCAGTTTGGCGGTGTAATTTTATGAATGTACAATTATTACTTTTCACAAAGTATTGTGTCATGGTGGATGAAAAATGGAACTTTGAAGCCGGTTCTACCGGCATACCGGCCAGTCTCAGCTCATGGTGCTCACGGTACTAATGTGCTCACGCTGCTCAAAGTACTCATAGTACTCAGAGTACATCTACACACATGTGCTGTAGTTTTTGAAGTTTGATTGACTTCCTGAGACAAGGCGTGACCTCTGCTCCCTCAGCTGCTCGACCAGCGGGCCCTGAGGGTGGACATTGCAGAAGGCCGAAAGCAGGAGCAGCGAGGAGGAGGAGGAGGCGGCTTCGGCGGCGGCTTCAGGAAAGACGACGTCAGAGGTATGAACACCGAAGACTAAACAGGAAGTAGGTGACAAACCCCCGACGAGTCCTCGTCTCTCCTCCTCGTCTGACGTGTGGCGCTTTGACGAGGAGGAGGAGGAGGACTCTTCATGCTTTCATCCTTTCATCATCTCATTCCCCCCCGCCCCCCTTTCCCCACCCGATCTGAAGGTTAACATAAAAGATTCAGTCAGCTTCCTCTCTAACATCTCTCCGATTGGCCGATGGACCACTAACAAGCTCCGCCTCTTCAGTGCTGTTCCTCAGCTCCTTCCAGGAGGAGGCGCCGCCTCTCTCTCCTCTTCCTCCTGCTTTTGTCTCTCCTCCCTCTCGGTGTTAATCCCCCCTGTCCTGTGCAGGTCGAGGAGGTTACCGAGGAGGAAGAGGAGGACGCGACGGCAACGAGGACTTCGACCACCAAGGAGGTGCGGTCAGAGAGAGCCGACCAATCGGAAGACAGCTTCCAGATGAGAGTCAATAACTAGATCAGTCGGTGTTGTAGCGCCCGCCCTCTAGAGGGCGGGGCTTTCTGACCTCGTAAAGGTCAACAAGGATGCGCTGACCTTTAACCCTGCAGCCCGGCTCCGCCTCCCAAAGCCCCCGGTCCACACCCAGTTGTTTTTCCCATCATGCCTTTCACCTCAACCATCTCACGCTCACCAGTCGGCTCGCTGCGTCTGTCTGCGTCTCACCGCCCGTCTGTCTGTCTGCAGGTTTCAGAGACGACGACTCACGGGGCGGTCGCTGCAGCGACAGGAGGGGCGGCGCCGAGAGGCCGGGGGCCGGGGGCCCGGGGCGCCTCAGGGACGGGGGGCCCCCCCGCGGAGGAGGAGCCACGCCCGACTTCAAGGAACTGTCTGAAGGTGACAACTTCCTGTTTGAGACCCGGTCGTCCATCGTGAAAAGTATGGGCCTCTGGAGAGGAACAGGTCTGCTAACGCTTGTTTGTTTGTTTGTTTGTTTGTTTACAGAGGAGCGGGCCCAGAGGCCTCGGCTGCAGCTGAAGCCTCGCACCGTCTCCGAGCCGCTCAACCAGGTGGCCAACCCCAACTCTGCCATCTTTGGTGGAGCCAAACCCAGAGAGGAGGTGATGCACCTGGAGGGAGGGGGGGAAGGAGAGGGGAGAGAGGGTGGGGGGATGAAACATGACGAGGGAGGGGGGAGGGACCGAGAGATGCGTAGAAAGGTGTCTCGTCCAATCAGCTGTCAGAAGCGACGTCCACACAGATCAGCGTCTCATTGGTCTGTCGGTCCACAGAGGAAACCTCATTCACTGATTCTCTCTCTCTCTCTCTCTCTCTCTCTCTCTCTCTCTCTCTCTCTCTCTCTCTCCAGGGAGTGTGAGTGTCCCACGGCGAAGAGGACAGAGGGAGGAGGACAGAAGACAGACGGAGGAGGGAGGAGAGAGGAGGGAGGGAGGAGGAGACGACGTGATGAACAAACAGGACGTAGAAATTATTTAGTTTGCTGTTATTGGTATTTTTCCTTAGTCTTTTCCCCTCCGCCTGTCCCTGAATGCAGCACTGATTCATTTCAATCAGCAGCCACTTCTCCTCCTCCCCCTCCTCCTCTTCCTCCTCCTCCTCTTCCTCCTCCTCATCCCTGTGTCACAGCAGGACAGAAGCAACTAAAGGTCTTTGTGCTGTTTTGTGTTGTCAGTGTGCGTCTCGTAGCCGGCTGCCACCAATAAAGTGTTCTGAAGACGTTTGGGAAGAACTGCAGAAGTCCAAATTATTATTATTATTGTTCATACCATCAATGAAGTTGTTTTTTTAGTTAAGAGCTGTCATTCCTGCATTTCACCTCCCACTCCTCTGCGCTGACCCTGCAGACGCTCGCCTGGTCCAGGTGAGCGTCTGCAGGTGTGAGCGGATCGGGATTCAAACCCGCGGTCGGTTTGGCTCTGCGTCGCTTCGTCCTCTGGACGTTTGCTTTACTGTACGACGGCTGTTTTAACTTTACTTTGTTTTCCTACACTGTTTATGGCAATAAAACTCTCATCATCGTCACCCCGCCTCTGTGTCCTCTGTTCCGTACTGCAGCACTGAGGCCGAGCCCTACAGAGGAACCTCATCTCCTTACATACCTGTAAACGTGTCACCTTTTGGCGAAATTTGCCGTTTTTAAATCAAAACATGCCATCACGTGGATCGTGGAGATCCAGGCAGCGTTTCTGAGATCGAGTGAGTCGTGGAGAAAAGTGGATGTCGTGAGTGATCTTCTCAAATAAAACATCTTTGACGTGTCGAGTCTCGGCCAATCAGCGTTGTCTCCAGCGTCTACGTCACTCTCCAACGTCTCATCCCTTCGCTCCAAGTTGAAGTTACCGTCGGTACAACTGGATCAGCAATGAACTCTAGTTTAGAGGTAAGTCTTGTTTGCTAGCAACAATTTAATATGCTGTTTAACTCATGAAGGTAACTCGACATCCAAGTTATGTGTCGGAATATTTTATCACGTTATCCCCATCAAATCTTTACCACCATGTTTTTTAATCTAAAGCTAGTCAGCTTTAGCTTGATAACAACGTTAACGTCGTTATGCGTCATGACGTCAGCTAACGACCTTACCGTTAGCTGACGTCATGAGGCTACGTTTATCGGTAATGATGATTCCGTAGGTTCACCAACGGAAACTTTTACTCTTTTAACTCTCATGAGCGGAAGTACAGCCAGTTTACTTCCGGTCCCTACAGTGTACTTCCGGTCCCTACAGTCACAAGAACAGTTGCTCAAGGGCCTGCATGAAGAAGAGTTAAAGTGCATGTTCCTTCATTTCAGCAGCTTGTGAATGCAGAGGTGTGGAATAGATTGAAGCTTGCAGTTAAATCACAGCTGTTATTTTACTCTTGATAAACTACTTTAGCCAGATTATCATTTAAATTTCACTGGATTGAATGCATATTAACTGTGAATAGAAGATGGGTCACACCTCTAACAGCTGTACAGTAATAGTGGAAGTCCATTCATAAGTTTTACCAATGAAAACTAATCCTTTGGTTTAGTACAGGCGATGGTTCTGGCTCCATCGGTCCAGCAGGTCAAGGGTCAAGGCCCCGAGACAGATGAAGCTGCACAGAGCCACAGAGAGGAGGATGCAGCTGGATGTCAGCCCACAACATCTACCAGAGGAGATGAAGCAGGAGGTGGAGGCAGAAGAGACTTCCAGGAAAAGGCTCATGGCGGAGCAGCAAAGACAAGAAGTTCATGAAGAACTTCAACCTGACTGTGTGTTTAGTGTAAATGTATATGAGTTATTATCTTTAGGGCCTGAGCTCTGACCTGGTCGTAGAGGACGACCTCATTGTTCTTAACATGTTTCTTGTTGTTATTATTAGGGTCAGATTATCTTCTCTGTGCATAATGTGTGATTCTGGGTAAATAAAATAATAAGTATCATGAATTTGTCGTGATTTTGTTTTATTGCCCCCCTGCTGTCTCCTTTCACCCCTCAGGAGTTTACAGGTCTGTCCTTACTCTCTCAGGATGTGTCCTACAGAGGAACCTCGTCTCCTTGCTCCTAGTTAATGTGTGTACAGTGTGTATGTGTTAGTGTGTGTATAGTGTGTAGTTGGTGTGTACAGTGTGTATGTGTTAGTGTGTGTATAGTGTGTAGTTGGTGTGTACAGTGTGTATGTGTTAGTGTGTACAGTGTGTATGTGTTAGTGTAGTTAATGTGTGTTCAGGGTGTGTGTGTATAGTGTGTAGTTAATGTGTGTACAGTGTGTAGTGGGTCTCTTCCTGGTTCTCTGCTTCTTGGTGGATCTTCACTTCGCTGCGGGAGAACCAACGTGTCTGCCATGTTGCTCCACTAACGGCTGGAGGTTTAACCCGGTAACTAGTTCAACTAGTTTACTAACTAGTTAAACTAGTTCGTAACTCCAGCGCTCGTTAGCTTCCTACTAGCTGCCGCGGCGCGTCGGTCGCAGGTAAGACTTCACATTATCCGGCTGCTGGTGAGCGCGGTAACCTGGTTAGTGAAGCAGCTGTCACTAACCAGCTGTCACTAACCAGCTGCCACTAACCAGCTGCCACTAACCAGCGGGACTAACCCGCACCTGTCGTGTCACCGGCGGTTCTGTAAACTTCCCTAAGTAGCCCGGTGCTAGCCTGGAGCTAGCAGCCTGTAGCAGCACCGGACTTTGCTCACATCGAGCGGCGTTCCGCGGCCCGGGACGCTGCGGCTCGCGGGGCATTCTCCCGCCGGGTGCCGGTGATGTGTTCCCGGTAACCGGAGAGCTTCTTTCTCCCTGCGGACGCGTGTTCGTCTCAGTTTAACGGAAAGTTTCCGTCCCGTCGGTTATTCCTCTCACATTGATCTGCCTGATTATTGATTAAATCCGATTATTGATGAAAACTCTGAGCCGAAGTCAGCAGAAGACGTTGTTACCGGATACCGGCGCGTTTAACCGGGACACTGTTAGTCACAACCCGCGATAATTAGAAATAAACATTAATATGCGAGCTTTCACTACGCAGTCTGGCCGACAGGCGGCGAGGAACTCACTGAAAGACGTGGACAAGTATTTGGATTACTTTTGTAGTTTTGTAACGAAGTACTTGTGTAAAAGTACTTCTACTTAAAAAGGTTTGCACAGTTGAATGAACAGGTTTATACCATACATATTTATATTATTAATGCATTAGAAATAGTGGTGTATATTTGACATATTATTGTATATTATAAATACATTCTAAATATTATTTATATTGTAAATGACTAATACATATTTTAAACTTATTCTATATTTTAAATACATTATCAATATATTGTATATTATTAATGCATTATGAATATTTTACATAAGAAATATATTTTTTTATAATCTATTACACATATTGAATAATCCAGCAGTAAACTGGCGTCTGTGACTTAATGTCTAATCGATACAAACATTAAAATGATATTTTATATTGACCCAATAACAGCAGCTTTTCATGCCAGAGTATTTATGAAGTATAAACTCTTCTCACAGTGTGTACTGTGTGTACTGTGTGTATCTTGCAGCATGTTTGCGTCCTGCTGTAACTGGCTGTGTCTGGACTCGGGGGTCCAGGTGGACCCGCCAGCCGCTGAGCGCCGCCACCAGTCCTACACCAACTCAGGCTTCAACAGCCAGCCGCCGCCTCCTGAACTCACCTGTAAGGCCTGCGGGGGGCGCCTCGACACGCCCGCCAGGAAGGTAACCCCAAGGTCTCATGACAGGAAGTAGACAGGAAGCTAACCCGAACCTGACGGTGTCATGACAGGAAGTAGACAGGAAGCTAACCCGAACCTGAAGGTCTCATGACAGGAAGTAGACAGGAAGCTAACCTGAAGGTCTCATGACAGGAAGTAGACAGGAAGGTAACCTAAACCTCAAAGGTCTCATGAACTGACATGACAAGAAGGAAACAGGAAGTAGACAGTAGGAAGAGAGGAGGGAGACAGGAAGGTAACCTCTCTTTCTCTCTACCAGCATGTGTGTGTGGACTGTAAGAAGGACTACTGCGGCCATTGCTCCGACCACCTGGAGCCCCGCCCCCGCCTCTGTCACACCTGTCAGCGTTTCTATGGCAACCTGCTGGAGCGGGCGGAGCTCATGAAGCTGAAGGTGAAGGAGCTGCGGGACTACCTGCACCTGCACGAGGTGTCCACCCACCTGTGCCGAGAGAAGGTCACTTCCTGTCCCGCACTGAGCAGCATTGCAGGTAGCACCCGGGTCCTCGCTAACCCTCCTTGTCCCCTTGTCCAGGAGGAGCTGGTGGAGCTCGTCCTCGGTCAGCAGTCCTCGCCGTCCGACGAGTCCGCCCCAGAGACCCCAACCCCCGGGCCCCCCTCTGTGACCGCTGACCCCCCGGACCTCACGCCTCGCATCTCTACCGTGACCCCCGAGCCCTCCGGCTCCGCCCCCGAGCCCCCGGCCGCACAGACCGAGGCCCCGCCCACAGACACCGCCCCCCCCGAGCTCGACGTTCAGGATGAAGACCAGGTGAAACCAGAACGGGGGTTGTTCTTTCAGGGTCCAGGTTACCTTCCTGACTCCTTCCTGTCTCTTCGTTCTGTTTTTGAGCCTGGGTCTTTGTTTCCAAGTCTGGATTCTTCAGGTCTTGATTCAGTGTGTTCTGTCTGGCTCAGAACTGGGACCCGGAGGAGGCCCCGGTTTTGGGCCGCCGGGCCTCTTTGTCTGACCTGAGCTGCCTGGACGACATCGAGGCGCTCAGCGTCCGGCAGCTGAAGGAAATCCTCGCCAGGAACTTTGTCAACTACAAAGGCTGTTGTGAGAAGTGGGAGCTGATGGAGAGAGTGACCCGGCTGTACCAGGACCAGCAGAACCTCCTGGGTGAGTACCGGGACCACAGAGGGTCAGTACCATGGAGGGTCAGTACCAGGACCATAGATGGTCAGTACCATGGAGGGTCAATACCATAGAGGGTCAGTATCAGGACCGTAGAGGGGCAGAACCTCCCAGGTGGGTCTGCTGATGGTGATTCCATGATTCAATACTAAACATGTGTTCTGTTTGTCTTTCAGCCGCCAACATTGTGAACGCTTCAGGTGAGTTTTCTGTTTTTCTGTGAGAAGAAAACGGCATCTTACGACAGAGATCCTCCTCTCATCGCCGAGTCCGGCGCTGACGGTTGAAATACTCTGTGCCGCTAGTGCAAGGTCCTGTACGTGTCTGTATGTGTCCC
Source organism: Clinocottus analis (assembly GCF_023055335.1). Lineage (NCBI taxonomy): Eukaryota > Metazoa > Chordata > Actinopteri > Perciformes > Cottidae > Clinocottus > Clinocottus analis. The sequence continues at coordinate 386,145 of NW_027175931.1, read as the reverse complement.
TCCAGAGTCCGGCGGTGGATCTGCAGGTCAGGAGGAGAACCTCTGTAAGATCTGTATGGACTGCCCCATCGACTGCGTCCTGCTGGAGTGCGGTCACATGATCACCTGCACCAAGTGCGGCAAAAGGATGGCCGAGTGTCCCATCTGCCGCCAGTACGTCGTAAGAGCCGTCCACGTCTTCCGGTCCTGAGACCCTGACCAGAACCCAGGTAAACCACCACGCCCAACACATTGCAGTCTGGTCTGAGACACAGACCTGCTCCCAGTCCCAGTTTAACCAGACCAGCTGGCTCCCAGTCCCAGTTTAACCAGACCAGCTGGCTCCCAGTCCCAGTTTAACCAGACCAGCTGGCTCCCAGTCCCAGTTTAACCAGACCAGCTGGCTCCCAGTCCCAGTTTAACCAGACCAGCTGGCTCCCAGTCCCAGTTTAACCAGACCAGCTGGCTCCCAGTCCCAGTTTAACCAGACCAGCTGGCTCTCTGTCTCTGTAGAAGTGTGTATATTTTTCTCGTATTTAAATCTTCTTCTTCTTCTTCTTCTTCTGCAGGATCACATCAAAGGAGTGACCTGTGAATAAATGCTGTATATTTAGCTCAGTCTATTTTTCTAGAAGTGAAGAAGTGGCCTTAGGTGAACGCTGAATGTCCAGCTGTGATTCGTGACCTTTGACTTTTTTAAACCGGTGGCCCCAGACTCCTCTGTGCCTCCACTGAACGGGTTCTACCAAAGAGACGCCTCACCTGCGCAGGTGAGGAGGCCTTGAACTCACTTATTGCAGCCTGTCCGTAGTTTACAGTCAGTGAGTTTACAGCCAGAAGTCCAGGAAGTGGAGAAAAACCAGTTCAGCCTTTTTCTACCCAAACCAGCAGCCAATCAGAGACACCAGCACGTCCATTAATCTGCCTTCAGGTGGCATTCCCAGCAGGAAGTACACCTCTGACCCCCTCCCACCTCCACCCCCATACACACACACACACACACACACACACACTCTGAGCCCGCCCCCAGCCTTAGGTGATTGGTGCTCCACCTGTCAATCACACGTTCACCTTCAGCCGTGCAGGAGAGCCGAACGAAGAAGCGATGGATCTGAATGCTGCTGTTTCCCTTCAGATCCTCCATGTGCTTTCAAACAGACCTGATTGCTGCACGAGTTCAACAAATGTGGACGACGAATATTTTAAATTATGTTTATTTTAGTTTCAAGGAAGTTGCTACAATTAGCTTTGTTCTCGATCAATCGGATGAATAGTTCTTTGATGTCATCACAGCCTTGTGGAATACATTTACAGATTTAAATCCAGGCTCTTATGAACTCTTACATCATACATATTCCCAGATACAATATTATAGTCAGCTGTTTGTTGTCACTAATTCTCCCCCCCCCCCCCCCAAATTAATTGGCACCAGGGGGCAGCAGAGACCGTCACATACACAGTTTTAGCAGTTGGCTAGCAGTTTCCCACTGCTCTCAGTCTTTGTGCTAAGCTAACTGTGGACCCAGGGTCGTAGCATTGAGGTTATGTCCTCTTTATATTTTCTGGGAATTTCACGGTTTTAGGGAACTTTTAGAGGATGTTATATTCTGTAGTTAAAAATATACTGTTTTGTTTTCAGTGTTTTTTGACTGAGCTTTGTGAGGGCAATAAAGAAATAAAGGATTCATGCCAGCGTGGAGGAGCTTTGAACAGCCCTACATCTCTGAAAATCAGGTTTATCTTACTATTAGAGGTCCCAGAACGCATCCCTGAGTACCCCCATGTGTTCTTAAAATACTACGACAAGTTGATTGGCTAAATGTTGGACTGGTCTTTTATGTCAAGTTTACTATAAACAACAGAGGTCCCAGGACGCGCCCCTGAGGAACTCCACATGTCATTAAAAGACTAGAACAAGTGGATTTCCTCATCTTTACCAGCAGACTGTCTTTAGCAGTGAAACTCTTTGGTTTGAAGTTGACTTTGTGTCGTTGTTGTAACTCTAAAAATGCACTAATCTGTTGTTTTAAACTTCTGCTTTAGTTGTTTGTTTGTTTTTGGGACAAAGAAAAGGAACTTGTTCTTGAGGGACTATATGTTTTGTTTTTTTGTTGTCTTGTGAGATTATGATTTATTTTTGTTGTGAATATTTTAGATTTTCTTTGTTTTTCTGCAATGATGGTTTGTATTTACGGCCTTTCTGATTTTGGGATCAATCATTCATCTTCAAGTGAAACCTGTGGAGCAGCTTCAATACACATGACGAACATACTAATTGCAGCACTGTGAGTTTTATTGGACGAAACCCTTAAGGTATCCGTTAGCATCGTTAGCTGACCAACATGGAAGTCAACAGCGCTAGCGTCCAGCAGGTCTGAAGCGGTTTGTTCAAATAAAGCAGATTCTCCTCTTTTGATTGTGTAATTTGAATGATAGTTTGAGGATCAAAGGGTTCTAGCTCGTGACCCACTGGTGGGGTCCAGACCCACAGTTTGGGAACCACTGCCTTAGTCTCAGTGAGAGACGCTGAAATTCAGTTTTAACTCCTGACTTTGATGCGTTTAAAGCTTCACTGGAATCTGGTGAAAATAAAATATGTTAAGTTTGAAGAAGCTTTAGTTTTCTGACTGGACTTTTCTAATAAAAGCAATTCTCTCCCAGGTGTGTGTCCAGTATTTCTTCAGCGTACTGTGGCGTGTGCAAGAATGATGTTATTCATGTTTTAGTTTTCAGAAGCATGTGTAGAGTACTTGTAGTATAAAGTAGCATAAAATCAATATAGTCAGGTAAAGTACAATTACCTCAACATTGTACGTGTCAGGTTTTAAATTAGACCTGGTTATTTTTTTTTTACAATTATTTTACTTTTACATTTATATATATATATATATATATATATATATATATATATATATATATATATATATATTACGAATTATACTGTATTCCATTATTCCATACAAAAGCAATACATAAAAACATATGTATTTGACAAATTATATTGTATCTATGAGTATAGCACTTTTTGGGTCGCATAATTAATTCTATGGTTTTGATTGGTTGGGTGGTGACCAGTGGGCGGGTCTTTGGCTGGCCATTGGGTGTTTTGAGGTTGGAGGGCGGGACCTATGCTGTTCACTGGTTAATTGACGGGGCAGTGGGCGGGGCTGAGTTTGAACAGGACTCCCGCCACAGAGAAGAAGTGTCAGATTTCCTCGTGAGCGTCAAGCTAAAGCTAAGCTAAGCTAGTCCTCCATCGTCATCAGCGGAAAATCTCGATAAACTGACCCGCTCCTGGTCCACCTCGGCGGGCCATTACGTGGACCAGCACCGCGCGGTGGAGACGTCCGTTGACCCGGAGCTCCTGTTTTAAAGTTAGGGTGACGTCATGGCGGAGGGAGCGGACAGCGGCCCGGCTAACCCCGGGAAGAGGAGACCACCGGCGGGAAGGAAGAGCCGACAGAGCCGCAGCAAGAAGCCCTGCACCCGGGTAGGGCTTCGCTAACCTGTTAGCATTGTTAGCATCAGAGGTGCTTTGAACGAACCGCTACCGTGTTATGTGAAGACCTGCAAGAGTCTGCTCAGACTCAACGAGTTTACCTCCTCACGCGAACCGTAAACCTTTTATATCGCGGTGTTGCATCACGGTAACTTTTCACAGCAACAAGCGAAGGTTCGCGGGCCGCCGGTGGTCCGGTGAAAGCCGTGACCGCGCTGGATGAACCCGGAAGTGTATGTTTAACAACAACAACAACACAGCGGCTCTTCTCCGTCAGGTCTACAGTATTTAGACCCTAACACACGCACACACGCACACACACACACACACACACACACACACACACACACACACACACACACATAGACAGACAGACAAAGGAAAACAAGAAAGTTATGAATCTGCTCTAATATTTAATCCTCCCTTTATTAACAACAGTTGAACAGTGTGATTGTGTCACATGATGGGAGAAGTGAGTTTGATTGAAGAGGTTTAAACTTTTTTTGCGAAACTCTTGTGTTCTTTCATATAGAAGCTTTTATTGTGAAACTCTTTGGCTGTGTTGTTTCAGGTGAGTCTGGAGAAGGTTCTGGGCATCAGCACGGCCAGCAGCAGCGGTTTGACCTCTGACCCCAAATCTGGGCTCATCGCCTACCCAGCCGGGTAAGCCCCACCCCCTCTGACTCACCTGTACAGTGGAAAGGGCGACGCCCCTCTCGCTGTGATTGGTGTCTGAGTGAAACTGTGTTTGGTTTCAGGTGCGTCATCGTTCTGCTTCACCCGAAGAAGAACCAACAGAGTCACATCATCAACGCGTCCAGGTAGGCCCGGGGCTCCGGGATGAGGTGTGTGTGTGTGTGTGTGTGTGTGTGTGTGTGTGTGTGTGTGTGTGTGTGTGTGTGTGTGTGTAAAGGACCTCTACCTACTTGCTCTCTCATGTGTTCCAGGAAACCCTTCAGCGCGCTGGCCTTCTCCCATGATGGAAAACACCTGGTCACCGGTGAGGTGAGTCACTCGCCTGAGACTGCTCGGCCTCTCTGTGGACATGTGCAGGTGTGTATACCTGAGAGTGTGTGTGTGTGTTTCAGAGCGGCCACATGCCCTGTGTGCGGGTGTGGGAGCTGGGTGGAGGTCAGGTGGCCGAGGTGCAGTCTCATAAATACGGAGTTTCCTGCGTGGCGTTCTCCACCAACAGCTGTTACATCGTGTCTGTTGGATTCCAGCACGACATGACAGTTAGTGTGTGGGACTGGAGGGTGAGGACACACACACACACACACACACACACACACACACACACCTTTCACGTGTGCTATTGGTAGTTTTACTGTGTGGTAACCGTACTAAACTGTGATGACCCTCTGAGCAGAAGGGCGTGGTCATCGCCTCCAACAAGGTGTCCAGCAGGGTGCTGTCGGTGTCCGTCTCTCAGGACGACAGCTACTTCGTGACGGCGGGTCACCGGCACGTGAAGTTCTGGTACCTGGACGCCTCCAAAGAGCGCCGGGTACGTCGGCCAATCGCAGCGCGGCGCCTGGACGGGGACGGTCCGCTCGGCCTATCGGCGGTCCGGACTCACGGTTTACATCCCCTGTGTCCAGGTGACGGGCACGGTGCCTCTGATTGGTCGGTCGGGGTTGCTCGGCGACCATAAAAACAGCGTGTTCAGCGGGGTGGCGTGTGGGCGTGGCCTAATGGCGTCCAGCACCTACTGCATCACCAGCGCCGGTCTGCTGTGTCTGTTCAACAGCAGCCGACACCTGGAGGCCTGGGTCAACCTCAAGGTGAGTGAGGAGCAGGGACAGCACAGCTGTAGCATGTCACGAGCACAGCTGTAGCATGTCACGAGCACACCTGTAGCATGTCACAAGCACAGCTGTAGCATGTCACGAGCACACCTGTAGCATGTCACAAGCACAGCTGTAGCATGTCACAAGCACAGCTGTAGCATGTCACAAGCACAGCTGTAGCATGTCACAAGCACAGCTGTAGCATGTCACAAGCACAGCTGTAGCATGTCACAAGCACAGCTGTAGCATGTCACAAGCACAGCTGTAGCATGTCACGAGCACAGCTGTAGCATGTCACAAGCACAGCTGTAGCATGTCACGAGCACAGCTGTAGCATGTCACAAGCACAGCTGTAGCATGTCACAAGCACAGCTGTAGCATGTCACGAGCACAGCTGTAGCATGTCACAAGCACAGCTGTAGCATGTCACGAGCACAGCTGTAGCATGTCACGAGCACAGCTGTAGCATGTCACAAGCACAGCTGTAGCATGTCACGAGCACAGCTGTAGCATGTCACGAGCACAGCTGTAGCATGTCACGAGCACAGCTGTAGCATGTCACGAGCACAGCTGTAGCATGTCACGAGCACAGCTGTAGCATGTCACGAGCACACCTGTAGCATGTCACGAGCACACCTGTAGCATGTCACGAGCACACCTGTAGCATGTCACGAGCACAGCTGTAGCATGTCACGAGCACACCTGTAGCATGTCACGAGCACACCTGTAGCATGTCACGAGCACACCTGTAGCATGTCACGAGCACACCTGTAGCATGTCACGAGCACAGCTGTAGCATGTCACGAGCACACCTGTAGCATGTCACGAGCACACCTGTAGCATGTCACGAGCACACCTGTAGCATGTCACAAGCACACCTTTCTTTCAGTAATATGTTAACAATCAAAGTGTGTATATTTCCTCATCTTGGCTTTCAAAATAAAAGCTCCTGGTTATTCATGATGTTTGTTGTTGTTGTTGTTGTTGTTGACAGACGTCGTCGGCGAGCTGCGTGGCGGTCAGCGAGGACTTCATCTTCTGCGGTTGCGCTGACGGAGCCGTCAGAGTGTTCGGCCCCTCCCACCTGCAGTACATCACCACCCTGCAGCGGCCACACCGCCTGGGGGTCGACCTCACGCAGAGCAGGTAGAGCGTGCACACACACACACACACACACACACACAGGTACCTCACCAGACTCAGTACTCTGATGGCTCGGCGTCTCTTCCGCAGCGAGTCGCCGCCCGCCGGCCCGGCGGCTCGGTTCCCCGACTCGGTGGCCGTGACCTTCGACCCGGCGGCCCGACTCCTGACGAGTGTGTACAACGACCACAGCGTGTACGTGTGGGACGTCCGGGACGTGAGGAGCGCCGCCAAGCTGTACTCCGCTCTGTACCACAGCAGCTGCGTGTGGAGCGTCGAGGTACTGCAGCCGCTGGGAGTACTTCTTGAAGTACTTCATGATGGTGGAGTACCTCCAGAAGTACTTCAGCTCTCTCTCTCTCCAGGTGTGTCCCGAGCAGGCAGACGGGTCTCCAGCTCTTCCTCCCTCATCTTTCCTCACCTGCTCCTCTGACAACACCGTGAGACTGTGGACCACCGACCCCACAGGACCCGGGAACCTGTACAGCAGCGTAAGAGCAGAGGACGCGTATACGTGAAGTACTAGAGTACTAGTACACCAGAGTATGAGCGTTGAGTATCTGAGCGTGTTCGTTCAGACGTGCTGTCCGTGTCTCAGGACCTGCAGAGGATCCTCTACGTGGGGGAGAACACGCAGCACCTGCAGGCCGAGGGGGAGGCCGCCGCCGGGGCTGATGGGAAATCTGGCGTCAGAGTCCTGAGCATCAGTCCTGATGGACGACACCTGGCGGCCGGAGACCGCTGTGGAAACCTGCGGTGAGGCGCAGAGACGTGTGTGTGTGTGTGTGTGTGTGTGTGTGTGTGTGTGTGTGTGTGTGTGTGTGTGTGTCATGACCACGACATAATGACATCGTCATGTTGATGTCATCGTTACGATGTGACGTCATTGTGATGACGTCATCATGCCGTGAGTTTGTCATAAACTACGGAGACGCCATACAGATGTTCGTACGTCTTCATTGAAAGCATGAAACAGATCTCAGACATCCGTTGTCATGTTTCTGTGCTCAGCATCTTCGGTCTGGAGTTCCTGGACGAGCTGGTGAAGATCGAGGCCCACGACTCAGAGGTCCTGTGTCTGGAGTTCTCTCCCACGTCCACAGGTGAGCGTCAGGTCACAGACCAGGACCAGGTTAGGTCCAGGTCTGACCGGGTCCTCCCTGACTGGCTCTGTGGTGGTTTCAGGTGTGAATCTGTTGGCGTCGGCCAGCAGAGATCGACTGATCCACGTCTTCAACCTGGACAAGAACTACAGTCTGCAGCAGACGCTGAACGACCACTCAGCCTCCATCACGGCCGTCAAGTTCACTGGTATCACTGTAGTGAGGGCACACCACTGTGTTAATGTTACTGCTGTAGTGAGGGCACACCACTGTGTTAATGTTACTGCTGTAGTGAGGGCACACCACTGTGTTAATGTTACTGCTGTAGTGAGGGCACACCACTGTGTTAATGTTACTGCTGTAGTGAGGGCACACCACTGTGTTAATGTTACTGCTGTAGTGAGGGCACACCACTGTGTTAATGTTACTGCTGTAGTGAGGGCACACCACTGTGTTAATGTTACTGCTGTAGTGAGGGCACACCACTGTGTTAATGTTACTGCTGTAGTGAGGGCACACCACTGTGTTAATGTTGCTACTGTAGTGAGGGCACACCACTGTGTAGCATAATGTATTAGATTATTATTGATATAGGGATTGTATAGGGATGCATGTGGTCACAGCAGGTGTCCCGTGTGCAGGTGAGAGTCCAGAGGTCCGCATGGTGAGCTGTGGAGCCGACAAGAGCATCTACTTCCAGGAGGCGGAGCAGGTCTGAACTACTACATGTAAAGAGATATAAATACTTCTAGTGCTACCAGGAGTACTTAGTGTGTGTGTGTGTGTGTGTGTGTGTGTGTATAGACGGTGGATGGTCCGTGGTTCTCCAGGAGTCACCACGTGGTGGAGAAGACGACGCTGTACGACATGGACCTGGACTCATCCAGGACCCACGTCTCTGTGGCCTGTCAGGACCGCAACGTCAGGTCAGAGAGAACACACACACACACACGCACACACACAGCGATCAATAAGGAGCAGTGACGCTGACTGAGTGTTTCAGAGTTTACAACGTGGAAACCGGGAAGCTGACCAGGTGTCTGAAGGGCTCGACCAGCGATGAAGGAGCGCTGCTGAAGGTGAGGACGCGTCCACCACTTCACCCGGGGGGTGAGGGCTCGAGGGTGAGGGCTCGAGGGTGAGGGCTCGAGGGTGAGGGCTCGAGGGTGAGGGCTCGAGGGTGAGGGCTAGAGGGTGAGGGCTAGAGGGTGAGGGCTAGAGGGTGAGGGCTAGAGGGTGAGGGCTCGAGGGTGAGGGCTCGAGGGTGAGGGCTAGAGGGTGAGGGCTCGAGGGTGAGGGCTAGAGGGTGAGGGCTCGAGGGTGAGGGCTCGAGGGTGAGGGCTCGAGGGTGAGGGCTCGAGGGTGAGGGCTAGAGGGTGAGGGCTAGAGGGTGAGGGCTCGAGGGTGAGGGCTCGAGGGTGAGGGCTCGAGGGTGAGGGCTAGAGGGTGAGGGCTAGAGGGTAAGGGCTAGAGGGTGAGGGCTCGAGGGTGAGGGTTACTGACTCTGTGCCGTCGGCAGGTCCACATGGACCCGTCCGGCTCGTACTTGGCCACCAGCTGCTCCGATAAGAACATCACCATCTTTGACTACGAGTCAGGGGAGTGCGTGGCCTCCCTGTTCGGACACGCCGGTGAGCGCCGCCGCCGGTTTGCTTTGTTTCTGCAGCCTCTTGGTTCTGCTTCAGAGGATCAGCTGCTTTGTTTCCTCAGAGATCGTCACCTGCATGAGGTTCAGCCAGGACTGCAGACACCTGATCACCGTGTCCGGAGACAGGTAGCTGTGTGTTTGTGTAGCTGTGTGTTTGTGTAGCTGTGTGTTTGTGTAGCTGTGTGTTTGTGGCGGCTAGACTCACATGACTATAATAAAGATGCATGTTGTTGTTGTGTAGCTGTGTGTTTGTGTGGCGGCTGGACTCTCACATGACCAGCAGCATGAGGAAGAGGCGGGGCCTCAAGCCGTCCGCTGACAGACTGAAGCATCAGAGCATCAGGTGAGTGAGGCGTCACAGAGCTGAAGGAACTCGCTCCTGCTGAGCTCTCAGGGGCTCAGTCTGTTGTTGTTGTTGTTGTTGTTGTTTCAGGAGGGAGACCTTCATCACTGGACCCTCCTCTCAGCTGCCTCAGACGGAGGAAGACGAGGAGGAAGAGGCTGACCTCGGGACTCCAGCCAGACTGCACTCTGCTCAGGGTGAGAGGTGGAAGTCCAGTCTGTCATTTACTTTAAGAGTGATACTTTAAGAGCGCTACTTTAAGAGCGCTACTTTAAGAGTGATACTTTAAGAGCGCTACTTTAAGAGCGATACTTTAAGAGCGATACTTTAAGAGCGCTACTTTAAGAGCGCTACTTTAAGAGCGATACTTTAAGAGCGCTACTTTAAGAGCGATACTTTAAGAGCGCTACTTTAAGAGCGCTACTTTAAGAGCGCTACTTTAAGAGAGCTACTTTAAGAGAGCTACTTTAAGAGCGATACTTTAAGAGCGATACTTTAAGAGAGCTACTTTAAGAGCGATACTTTAAGAGCGCTACTTTAAGAGCGCTACTTTAAGAGCGCTACTTTAAGAGCGATACTTTAAGAGAGATAGTTTATACTTTTTACAAAGACGAGACGTCTCAAAACCATCTGGTGTATCTGGTTCTGCAGCATGTATTCATCCCAACACTGTTGTTGTTGTTGTTGTTGTTGTTTCAGACGCCCGGCTGCTGCAGACCAATGGGAAGCTGCCCATGTGGTTCAGGAAGCTGGTGAGTTTCCTGCCGACGTCTTAGTTTCCGTTCCAGGCAAGCGCCTAGTTTCACCTCTACCTGGTTTCACCTCTACCTGCTTTCACCTCTACCTGGTTTCACCTCTACCTGGTTTCACCTCTACTGGTTTCACCTCTACCTGGTTTCACCTCTACCTGGTTTCACCTCTACCTGGTTTCACCTCTACCTGGTTTCACCTCTACTGGTTTGACCTCTACCTGGTTTCACCTCTACCTGGTTTCACCTCTACTGGTTTGACCTCTACCTGGTTTGACCTCTACCTAGTTTCACCTCTACTGGTTTGACCTCTACCTGGTTTGACCTCTACCTGGTTTCACCTCTACCTGGTTTCACCTCTACCTGGTTTGACCTCTACCTGGTTTGACCTCTACCTGGTTTCACCTCTACTGGTTTCACCTCTACCTGGTTTCACCTCTGCGTGGTCGTCAGCAGGGTGAGGGCGGAGCCTCCTCTGCCGTCCAATCAGCCGCTGAGCCTCGTCAGGTGAGGAGCCGGTGGGCGGAGCAGCTGAACCCGCTGACCATCTGCTCCAACGCCTCCCCGAGTCCCACCAAGAGTCAGGAGGAGGAGGAGCTTAGAGAGGAGGAAGAGGAGGACGAGGAGGGAGACTTCCACCCTCAGAGTCTGGAGAGTCTGCTGGTAGACGAAGAGGAGGAAGAGGAGGAGGAGGAGGAGGTGAGCTCAGTGACTATTCTGACTACTAACTGATTGATTTAAATATCTAGAAAGTGTTTCAGAGGAGTTGAAGGACAGAACCAGAACCTTCAGAGCAGAACAGCACTTATTGTTTATTGTTATAGTATTGAAACTATAAAAACACAACGTCCTCTGCTGACGTGGTGCTCAGGTGCTCCAGGATCCCGGGGACAGCAGCAGCGACCTCCTCGGCTCCGCCCCCCCCATCAGGTGAGCTTGAGTTCCAGGTGCGGCGCGACAGCTCGGCGTCCTCTAACGAGCCGTTTGTGTCCTCAGGGGGCCGGAGGTCAGAGGTCAGGGGGCGGAGCCTGTGTGGAGCGCTCGGCTGAGCCCGGACTCGGCCTGCTATGAAGGCTCCGCAGGAAGCCTGGAGCAGCAGGACGCGGGTTAGAGAGCTCACGACCACGGTCCTGTTGTTGTTGACAGTTGTTGATGGTTGTTGTTGTTGACGGTTGTTGGTTGTTGTTGTTGTTGATGGTTGTTGTGGTTGTTGTTGTTGATGGTTGTTCATGTCAGACACAGACTCCCTCAGTCAGGGCAGCTCGGTGAGCAGTCTGCTCCTGGAGGACGACGAGGACAGAAACTCTCTGAAGGAACACTTTGACACGCTGACCTCCAGCCTCGGTATGCTGTCTTCTGCTTCTTCTTCTTCTGCTTCTTCTTCTTCTGCTTCTTCTTCTTCTTCTTCTTCTTCTTCTTCTTCTTCTGCTTTTTCTTCTTCTGCTTCTTCTGCTTCTTCTTCTTCTGCTTCTTCTTCTTCTGCTTCTTCTGCTTCTTCTTCTGCTTCTTCTGCTTCTTCTGCTTCTTCTTCTTCTTCTTCTGCTTCTTCTGCTTCTTCTGCTTCTTCTTCTTCTGCTTCTGCTTCTTCTGCTTCTGCTTCTGCTTCTTCTTGTTCCTCTTCATCCTCCATCATCTCCATCTTCTTCCTCCTCCATGCTCTTCATCCCCTCACCTGTCCCTGACGTCTCTGTGACCTTTGACCTTCCAGAGAGGTTTGATACAGACCTGAGTGCTCTGCAGCCTCCGGAGGAGAAGCGCTACCTGAACCCTCGGCTCAGCATCTCCACCCGCTTCCTGTCCCGCTTCCAGGACCGCATCAGGTCGGTTTACCCACAATGCTTAGGTGTCACAGGTGTGACCCTCTGGCCTATGGGGAGGAGAGAGAAGGGGGTCGTTGCCGCGACGATAACAGACTTTACCTGCTGTGTTTGTAGGAGCCGAGCTCCACCCCCTGCCTCCATCCCAACCAGAATCTTAGAGGAGAGCAACGTCAGCAACACAACGGTACTAACACACCTGAGTGACACGAGACACACCTGAGTGACACGAGACACACCTGGAACACACCTGAGGGACACGAGACACACCTGGAACACACCTGAGGGACACGGGACACGAGACACACCTGGAACACACCTGAGGGACACGAGACACACCTGGAACACACCTGAGGGACACGGGACACGAGACACACCTGGAACACACCTGAGGGACACGAGACACACCTGAGGGACACGAGACACACCTGGAACACACCTGGTCGAGGCTTAATGCAGGTGTTTGTTTTCAGGTGAACTCTGAGTGCAGCAGCGTCTCCTCAGCTCAGCCTCACAAAGAAGAAAACAACAACAACAACAGCCGTGGTGAGTCAGCGGTTTGTTTTCTGTTCTGAAGTTAAAGCCGTAAACAGGAAGTCAGCGTTTTGAAGAGTGGCCGTTTCCATGGCAGCGCTTGATTGACAGCTCAGAGCTTCTATATCAGCTTTTATAGAAAGGAGGGTGTGTCCGTGTGTGTGTGTCTGTCCGTGTGTGTGTGTGTGTGTGTGTCAGTCCTTTGCCGTAGAGCTTCCTGCATGATTACCCATCAACCCCTTCGCCCCCCGAGACGCCGACGACACACTGTGGTGGTCGTCCAGTGCAGACAAACACTGCAAGGTGTGTGTGTGTGTGTGTGTGTGTGTGTGTGTGTGTGTGTGTGTGTGTGTGTGTGTGTGTGTGTGTGTGTGTGTGTGTGTGTGTGTGTGTGTGTGTGTGTGTGTGTGTGTGTGTGTGTGTGTGTGTGTGTGTGTGGACACTCGGGTGTTTTGGGTTTTCTTTCTGCTTTAACTCACAAAGCCAAAGAATCTCCTGTCCGCTTTGTTTTCACTGCAAACTCGAGTCTGACAAAGACACAAACGTGGCGTCACTGATCACAGCCTCCTCCGGCTCACCTGTTCAGCTTCACCTGAGGTTCTGTTTCATCCACTCAGCGCCCTGCAGGACCGCAGGGCTCCAGGAGGCGGGGCCTGGGCTCGGGTACCTGGGAGCCAGCTCCAGGGCCGAGCCGCGCCCAGAGGAGGAGCACCTGTCCTCGGCCTTGCGGCCGGCCGCAAGGCCGAGGACAGGGCGCGATGGACCAGAGCCCTGTGAGGCCACGCCCACCAAGGTGATGTCACAGGGCGGAGTCAGGAGGTTTAGCAGCACCGAGAAGACTCCGACCAATCAGAACCTCGCTTTCAACCCTGCCTCCTTCCTCACGGCCACGCCCACTACCAGTGACGTCATCGGCTGCTCCGCCTTCGTGCAGGAGGAGGAGCCACAAGGACCCGAGACCCGGATCCAGACCGACCCGGGTAGGACTGCAGACTGACACTTGTATTGTGTCTAAATATTGTCTTTTTACAACACAAATGGTCCTCTTCCAGGCAGTGCCCCGCCCTCCTCCTACTCTTCCCCGCTGTCAGAGAAGCCCCGCCCCCCTCAGACGGGTAACTTCCTGTCTGCCGGTGATGGTGATGATGGCGATGAAGAGGCCTCCCTCCAGCAGTGTCAGCAGGTGGCTAACGAGCTGCGGCAGGCGGCCAGACGAGCCGTCCACCTGTACCGACAGGTGAGCTTCCTGTCGACGGACGATATCATTGGTCCTCAGCTTAGCCCCGCCCCCTGTCCGACAATCTAAATATGAACATGCGTGTCATAAACATGGATGCCTCTCCTCAGCTCGGCGTGGCGGCTCAGGGGGCAGAGCGGCGTGTCCAGAGGTCGGCGGTCCTGCAGGGTGCGCTTGATGCCGTTCACTGTGAGCTGCAGGCGGTGCTGCGGGAGGGCGGAGCCGCGGCTCACCTGGGGGACCACGGGGCCGCGGCTCACCTGGGGGACCACGGGGCCGCGGCTCACCTGGGGGACCACGGGGCCGCGGCTCACCTGGGGGACCACGGGGCCGCGGCTCTGCTGGGGGACCACGGGGCCGCAGCTCACCTGGGGGACCACGGGGCCGCAGCTCACCTGGGGGACCACGGGGCCGCAGCTCACCTGGGGGACCACGGGGCCGCAGCTCACCTGGGGGACCACGGGGCCGCGGCTCTGCTGGAAAGATACTCTGAGCTGCTGGTCCAGATGACCCGGGACAAGCTGGACCGGGTCTGATCCGGGACCAGGACCCAGTGGCCCTTCCAGCTGAGGCCCCTCTGGTTTTATCAGTATTATTCCTGAAGCACCTTAAGTTTGAGTTTTATCGGTTTTAATTCACTTTGTACATAAACAAGTTTTTTATGTTTCTTAATAAAAGTTGATTGTGTCTCGTGTTCTGTTTTTTTACTGTAATGTGTTATTGTTTACCAACACGGTCATTGTTTACTAACATGGTCATTGTCATAACTGTGTTAGTAGAAAAAGATCCTTTATTAACAATAACAAACATGCTTGTTTACCAACATGTTATTGTCGATAAACAATAAGACAACCCTAACAATAGTTAGTAATTGGATGAAAGTTAACTAAAATAACAGGTGATCAAAAACATGTTTCTGCTTTAATTATGAATAAGTCAAACGGAAGTGAAGTCAACAGGTGAGAGCTTCAGGGGGCGTGTCTGTGAGGGGGCGTGTTTATCTTTCCTCAAAGTCCGGTGATTGGCGGAGAGACCTGGCAGCTTTAGCCCCGCCCCCCAAAGCCAAAGTGACGGATCCCTTCCAGAAAGAAAGTGAAAACAACACAAAAACGTAAACGAGGAGCAACATGGCGGCGGGGGGACCAACCGTAGCCGCCTCGCGGAACTTCCGGTAGCTTTCGGCCGGCTGGGAGCGCGTCATGACGGAGGCCTGGAAGAGACACGTCGTGGCTGCGCTGAAGCGCCGCGACCGGGAGCAGCACGCGCGCTTCCAGGACCTGGTCTGCTTCTGTACGTAGACCTCGCTCTGTCCCGGGCTGCTCGGAGGAGGGCGGGGCTTTGAAATCGAGCCGGACGGGTCGAGTCCGGGTCTGGGGTCCGTGATGGAAGTTCTGCAGAGTTTCACCGAGTCCTCTCTCGGATTCAGCAAAAACGCTCATTTTGTGAATGGAGTTTGGTTCAGAGGGAAACTTCCTGTTTGTGTCTGACAACGCAGTCTGGTCTTATTAACCTTCCAACCAAACTCCATTCACAATAATGCTGTTTCTGATGAAAGGCGGAGTTAATCTTGCGATTGCTCCTATTAGACCGGAAGTTAATGTTGTGACTGCTCTTATTAGACCGGAAGTTAATGTTCCAAGTGCTCCTATTAGACCGGAAGTTAATGTTGTCACTATTCTTATTAGACCGGAAGTTAATGTTCCAAGTGCTCCTATTAGACCGGAAGTTAATGTTGTGACTGTTAATGATCAAAGACCTCCTGCTCTGATCCTGGTCTCTGTGTTTAGACTCTCGGCTGCTTGACAGAACCGGTCTGACTGACGGGATCCTGAGCTGCTCCGTCAGGTAGCGGCTGCTGATGAGGAAGATGATGGTGATGATGAAGACGACAGTGACGGCGACGATAACCGTCATCATCGTCGTCTTTATTGTAATTGTCGTCATCAATGACAATGTTGTGTTTGTTTTGTGCCTCCAGACATCCTGACAGCAGCTGCTCCTCTCTGAAGAAAACTACAGGAGATGTACGACACACACACACACACACACACACACACACACACACACACACACACACACACACACACACACACATACATATATATATATATATATATATATATATATATATATATATATATATATATATATATATATATATATATATATATAACACAGAGACACACACACAGAGACACACAGCCACACACACACATGTTGGAGTGGTTCATATAAATCCTCCTCGCTGGTTAAATATGTTCTGACATGTTTTTGCTTCAGGAATAAAAGAAGTTTCAATATTTTAGAAAACAAGTCAGGAAGTTTTTAAAAGTCAAACGTTCAAATTCAAAGTTTAAGTTTGAAAAAGTAAAAAGGAAACATTTATTTTTTAACACAACACGGCACAGCCGAGCAATGGCCGCCTCACAGACTGTATGCAGACTGTATGTAGACTCTATGCAGACTTGATGTAGAACTATGCAGACTGTATGCAGACTGGATGTAGACTGTATGCAGACTCTATGCAGACTCTATGCAGACGGGATGCAGACGGGATCACAGTGTGTTCTCTCAGATGGCCTTACAGGTGCTGGAGCTGCAGCAGCAGATTAAAACAAAAGAATGTGTTCTGGAGGATCAGCAGAGCCGGTGAGTCACTGGACCCTCTGCTGAGAATATAATATCTGTATCTCATGCTCTACCTGCCCTCTGACCTCTGCCTGACCTCCACCTGTCCTCTGTGTGGTCAGTCTGATGGAGGCCGGGCGGCAGCTGGCGGGTGCGCTTGATGCCGGGCGGGCGCTGCGGCGGCAGGTGGAGCTCGTCCAGGAGCAGAACGCGGCGCTGAAGCTGAAGTACGACGAGCGGCTGCGGCTCCTGAGACGAGAGGAGGCGGAGCTACGGGGGGAGGAGCTACGAGGACAACGCCTCCTGCGAGACCTGATCCAGCACAAGCAGCAGGCCGCCGCCCACATGAACCACCGCAACCAGCGCAGGTCCAGGTACCTGAACCCCCTCAGACCTGAACCCTCTCAGACCTGAACCCCCTCAGACCTGAACCCTCTTAGACCTGAACCCTCTCAGACCTGAACCCCCTCAGACCTGAACCCCCTCAGACCTGAACCCCCTCAGACCTGAACCCTCTTAGACCTGAACCCTCTCAGACCTGAACCCTCTCAGACCTGAACCCCCTCAGACCTGAACCCCCTCAGACCTGAACCCCCTCAGACCTGAACCCCCTGTCCTGTGTGTTTGTGTCATCAGAGCTCAGAAGGCCGAGCTGCAGAAGGAGCTGCAGACTGCTGCGAGGTCAAAGGTCACCGTGGACAGGTAACCTCACCTGTACACCTGTTGGTCACTGAGGATGATGAAGATGGTGGTGATGATGAGGATGATGATGTGTTCCAGCGCTCCGGCCTCCAGGTCCACGTCTCCAAAGCCTGAGGACCAGCAGGAGTCTGGAGGCCAGACCAGACTGTTCAGGTTCAGACTTCATCATTGATTCTTGATTCTGGACCCTCTGTGATGAAAGACCCTCATGAGTTTCCTCCGGGCGCAGGTCTCTGTCGGCGTCGACCCCGAGGGTCCTGTCCTCCTTCAGGGAACTGTTCCAGTGAGTCCTCCATGAGCCAGAGGGAGTCATGTGACTGAGTCGCGTGACTGAGTCGCGTGACTGAGTCATGTGACTGAGTCATGTGACTGAGTCGCGTGACTGAGTCATGTGTCATGTGAGCAGGAGGAGGCGGGGACACTCGAGCTGCAGTCTGGAGGAGGACCTGATGTTTCCTGTCAGGGTCAGTCTGTCTGCCCGTGTCCCTGTGAGGGCGCTGCAAGTACTGGTAAGAAAGTACACACTTAGTACACACTCAGTACACACTCAGTGTATTACATTTACCTGCAGGATGTTGAGTAGCATGGACCTACATCAGCATATCTGTGGGAGGAAAAGCCAGAGAGAGAATGACAGAGAGAGAGTTGGTGTAGAGAGAGAAGAGGAGAGGACCCAGGACGGAGCCCTGAGGGACCCAGTAGTGAGAGGACCCAGGACGGAGCCCTGAGGGACCCAGTAGTGAGAGGACCCAGGACGGAGCCCTGAGGGACCCAGTAGTGAGAGGACCCAGGACGGAGCCCTGAGGGACCCAGTAGTGAGGGGACCCAGGACGGAGCCCTGAGGGACCCAGTAGTGAGAGGACCCAGGACGGAGCCCTGAGGGACCCAGTAGTGAGAGGACCCAGGACGGAGCCCTGAGGGACCCAGTAGTGAGGGGACCCAGGACGGAGCCCTGAGGGACCCAGTAGTGAGAGGACCCAGGACGGAGCCCTGAGGGACCCAGTAGTGAGAGGACCCAGGACGGAGCCCTGAGGGACCCAGTAGTGAGGGGACCCAGGACGGAGCCCTGAGGGACCCAGTAGTGAGAGGACCCAGGACGGAGCCCTGAGGGACCCAGTAGTGAGAGGACCCAGGACGGAGCCCTGAGGGACTCCAGTGAGGTCATGAGGTAAGATGAGAAGAGGGCGAGCAGAGCGTGAGATACCAAGGAGGGAGGACATGAGGATCTGGTGGTTCACTGTGTCAAAGCAGCAGAAAGGTCTAGGAGGATAAGGACAGAGGAGAGGAGGATAAGGACAGAGGAGAGGAGGATAAGGACAGAGGAGAGGAGGATAAGGACAGAGGAGAGAGAAGCTGCTCTAGCAGAAGGTTGTTCTGGTCTCTGTAGAGGTCTTCTATCCAGACTGGTGAGTCCAGTGGGTAACCCCTCACCCTCCCCCCCTTTCCCCACCCCTCCGTCAGCAGGAGGCCCATGAGCAGGGCATTAATGCCGTGAGGTTCAGCTCCAGCTCTCCTCTGCTGGCGACCGGAGGAACAGACCGAGTGGTGAAGCTGTGGGACGTCCAGGCAGGTGAGTGACGACATGACGACATCACGATGACGTCATCGCGATGACCTCACTGATCACTGATGATGTC